>NW_026586816.1:2390238-2462264 GCF_907164565.1 Psammomys obesus | reverse complement strand
ACACACACACACACACACACACACACACACACACACACACACACACACGACAGTATAATACTCACCGGTATCAAAATCGCTTCCCAGCTATGCTGAGTAACAGCCTGTGGCATTTTGGAGGCCCTGTGGGGTGAATTTGTTGTAGGTGGCAGGTTCCCTGCAGGAAAGCTCTCCAGCAGGAAAAAACTAGACACGTGTCCTCTGGCTGCCTGCTCACGGCTCACCCCCACAGTGAGCAGAGATGAACAGGTGCCCCAGAGGCACCATGTGAGGTCGCCTCTTACAGAGGAGTGTCTCAATGGGAGGCCTTTGGCTTCCTGGCCTTTCCCTCTGACCACCCAGCAGGCAAACTTACAGGCAAGAGGTTTTTCCCCACCATGTTTGTCAGTGGGAAAACAGAAAGAGACGCAGACATTCGCAAATTCAAGGCCCCCAAACTTGCTTGGTGCACATGGGCTTTGGGTGGTGAAATGTTCAATGCAGTCGTAGCAAACCATTTTCTTTTTGCCTTTTTTACCTGATAAAACTGTTATTCATGCTAAATTAACCTTATTACAATAGAATTAAGCATTGGAGGAGCCTCACTCCTCAAACCAGTGATAAAGCCCATTGAGTCAGAAAATAGAATGCAGCAAAGCGAAAACTCAGTTTGATTTTGACTTCAGAATAACTTTAGAAAAATCAACTTGAATATAAACTAAGGCTTAGGCTCCTGTCCCCTTTCTTTTGTGGTAGCTAAAACAAACTCTGTTTTTTAAAGGACGCAAGTGGGAAAGCATGGTACTGATGCCTTAGGTGGAATTTACTCTGGCTGTAGGTGCAACTAACAACAAACACAAAAGCCCATTTCTACCCCATCTCCAGGTGATCCTTTGTTGAATAGGATATACTTTCATTATGCAATTTGGAACAAATGAACTGTAGAAAGAAGAGCCCAAAATGATTTTCAGAAACCTCAAATTGTAACTGAACAATCTTTAAATCGACTCCTTCAAATTCTGCCCTCTTTTTAGCAGCTGAAGGAATCGGAAAATGGCTTTCAACACTCAGCTTCAAAACTAGTCTTCCCCTAGAAGGCAACATTTTGGCACAAAACACTGACCCTTCAATAAAACTGGCCCACAAAGATCACATCTTATCCGAGCTTGCATTTAAAAGGGAGAGAAAGAAAAGCAGGAACCAGACATCAGCAATGTGAGAGTCCTCTGCCCACCCCCAGCTCTTCCTGCCCTCCCTCCCAGTCCCCTGGTCAAAAGAAAGAACTATGCCTGGTACAGTAAAGACACCCCGAGATTTAAGGGGATAAGTGAAGCCTTACTTAGCCGCAAGGCTGCAGCTGTGTTCTTATCTGGCCAAAGGAGACAGGGACAACAAAAGATCCCAAAGAAGGGACAGTGGATGCATGGGAAAGCCACTACCCCAGCATTGTGGTGCCCTTCTGCTGAGCAAATAGTTCAAACTGTTCGTTCCCATCTTCTATTCTCTGCCGGTTCGTTGTGTGCGACCTTGCATTTCATTCTGCAGGGAAGGTTGCTCGCTGGGCCCATAAGCAAACAGTCCAGCAAAGAGCGGGCCCTCCTCCCCTCTTCCCCGGAGAACTAGCATTTTTATTTCGGCTCCAAGCTGTCAAAGACCTGGAGAGTTGATGTCGGTGTCCTGAATTAATTGCTTTAAGCTGGAGCAAGCTCCATGGGCTGCCAAATGTCCAGAAGATGTTTATTAATAACGTTTCCTCCAGGATTCCAGCTCAGAGCTGTCCCTGGGTGGTGGCCTCTCCCTGCTGCCACTCTCTCACCCCTGGCCTCCCCACGCTCCAGAGGGACTTGCCACGTTCAGTCACCAGGACAAAATTATAAATTGCCTTTGGTAAAAATATACACCTCTCTAACAGGACACTTGTGAGGAGCAGATTTATTTTCATCAATAATGGTCTAAGTCACAGAAGCCCCTGACTTGACTCTGAAGTGGGCTGTGGGAAGCAGACAGTACCCAGGACACCCTTGGGTGCTGCTCACTTATTGGGTACAATTAACCAAAAGAATGGAAAAATAGAAATCATCTTGCCCTCTCTCTCCTTCCAACCTCCTCCCAAGAAAATCCAGACAGGCAGACAATACAATGCATTTTTAAGTTTTCCTGAGGGGGGGAGCCCCTTTAATAGGATGAAATAATAAACCAATTTATATACCGATATAAGACCAGGATCGTGAGTGCCATTGTGTAATTTTCCACTTGACTTTTCATTATCTACCTGAACAAAATCAATCTATATGTATGGGATCAGCATACAATTCCAGAGATAAAAGCTGAATAAATGCGCTTTGCATATCCTGAAGATAAAAGACACAGTGCCTGGTGCCTTCTTCTTCAGGAGATGCATTTATTAAATAAATTGTTGTGTCAAGGAAAAGAGCCAGACAATGTGGTCTATCTTCAGTGTTGACTCCTTCACTGGAAATATCGATCCTGCAAATGAACGGTGGTTAAGTACCCTGCAGACCATATCAGGTCTTTCACTCTAGTTTGCCTGGAATGCACTCAGGGTCAGTTTTCTCCCAACCAAACCTCCCCAAGGGGTTGTGGGGAAGACTTCCCTTATTAACATGGATTTAAGGCTAAGGACTTCAAGGGTCTTTGGAATCCTCTCCACAGAAACAAAGCACCCTGAAAATTCACACATGCAAACCCCTACTCAGCAAGTGTCCCAACTTGTAAAGGCCTTCACAAGGCAAGGGGAGGTGGCAGGCTGCGCTGGGGTCGGTGTGTCTTACTGTTAGCAGGTTGTGTTTCATTCTCTGTATGTCCTTCCTCAGCTGTGCGTAAGGGACATTAAAACTCTTTCCACATTTGCAGTGTAGAAAAGTGTCACCGTAGGTGTGGCACTCCTGTTCCCTGACATGTCAATAGATGTTGAGTGTGACCGAGGAGGTCCTGCTAGATTTAGAAACTCTTTGGTCAGCCTGCCCTGTTCTCCCAAGATAGTCCTTGAGGAGCTTTTTCTATTCTCATTCCTATTCTCTTTTCTGAGAAACACGAATTAACTTCCAACACTGTACACACCAAGGTATGAATAACCAGGCAGCTTTCACCACAAATGATTGCTCTTGAGTTGGTGGCTACTTCCTGGCCATTTAAGAGGACTTCTATGTTGGTTCAGACCTTGGGTCTTACAATAAAGATTTCTAACAATCACACACACACACACACACACACACACACACACACACACACACACGGTTATTCCTCGTAGGATCTGGCAACTCTAGAAGAGACTGAAATAACTTGGATAGAGTCAGTTCTGGAGAGAGGTTAAATCAATATTTTTATTGACTTTATTTTATTAATTTTTGATTTGTAAGATCTTCCCATTGAAAATCCTCATGGCTGCCGCTCTGCTGTGAGATTTTCCCTAACCGGCCAGTTGTCTACATCTGCGTACAGCCCAGTGCCCACCTGGGACAGGACCACCACCACCTCTGAGTAGGCCGGCCTTGTTTTGTCTCATTTGTCCAGGAAGCACTGAGGGAAGTATGCAGAGTCATCTGACTGTCATGCCATGGCCTTTTGGGGACATTCTTGTGAGGGTCAGGGTTCAGCTTGGGGAGAAACTTCTGTGCTTCTCAGTCACGTGGTGCCCTTGGGCAAGCAGACCTGCCAATGCCCTTGCTGTGGCTCATCTTTCTGTTCCAGTAGCTGTGAATAAGCAAATCTAGAGAAAACAAGAATGCATCTAAGAAGAGCCTTGTGTGAATTATAGCTGTAACTCCAGCATTCCAGAGGCTGAGGCAGGAGGATCACGAATTTGAGGCTAGACACGGCTACAGGGTAAGGATTCCCTCCTCCCTGTCAAAATGCAGCAGGAAAGTGACCTTTGTTCCCAAACAAGGCAGAGGCAGGTGGATCGATGCCTTCAAGGCCAACCTGTCCTGCAAAGTGAGTTCCAGGGCAGCCAGAGCTACACAGAAAAACTCTGTACAGAAAAAGCAAAGAAAGAAAGAACCCGATTAGACTTGTACAAAAAGGGAAAAAGGGAAGATTTCTCCTGGTGGCATGAGTGAAGGTTCCTACATTCTTACTGCAGAAATGAACCCTTCTATCCTAAAGTACTCAGGTAGATTTTATCAATGCTTTAATTAGCAACTTAAAATATTGCCAAAGAGAAGAACCAAGAAAATAAACCCATGAGCTACACCTAGTATATAAAAAATTCTGTAGAGGTTTCATATCCCCCCAATTTCCATGAAGAAAAGGAATTCACTAGAATGGGCAGGGTATTCCCATTTCCACAGTGCAATTTGCTTCAGCTGGAATCTGTCATTGCTAAGGAATATGATAATTTTTTTTTTTTTTTTTTTTTTTGCTGAAACAGTGCTCCATGTGTAATTAGAATCCTGACACAGAGTTGTAACATATTCCATGCTTATGAAACAAATACTTACAAAACAGGAAAAACTTGAGTTTTCTTAAAAGGTATGGTTGGTAACCATGTCACAGCTTAGCTATCTCGATGCTTTTTC
The DNA here is from genome assembly GCF_907164565.1 of Psammomys obesus. NCBI lineage: Eukaryota > Metazoa > Chordata > Mammalia > Rodentia > Muridae > Psammomys > Psammomys obesus. The sequence goes on along the minus strand of NW_026586816.1, from coordinate 2,457,747 downwards.
CCATGGTAGGAAACATAGGCATCTAGAAGTCCAGTAAAAAGGCGTAAGTACAGACATTGAATTAAATATGACAGGACAGAAAGTTTCTGCTGATGTCGCTAGTCCTAGGATTTTAAAAACCACGCATTAGTAGTACTTAAAGGAGAAAGCACAGAAGGTAGAACCTAAAAAGCCAGGGTGAAAACCTAAAAAGCATGTGCATCACTCTTGGCTGGACTTAAAATAAAGACAAGACAGACAGCTATTTGCATAGGTATGATTTTTAAAGATTTTTTTCACTCTATTATTATTGTTGTTGTTGTTGCTATTATTATTTACAATTTACTTACTTTGTATCCCAGTTGTAGCCCCCTCCCTCATCTCCTTCTGGTTCCACCCTCCCTCCCCTTCCTCCCCTATTGTTGTTCCCTAGTCCACTGATAGAGGAATTCTTCCTCCCCTACTGTCTGACCCTAGCCTATCCCATCAGTACTGCCTGGATCCTCTTCCTCTGTGGGCTGGCTAGGTCACCCAGCTAAGGAGACGTGATCAAGGATCAGGCAATAGTGGAGTTCATGTCAGAAACTGTCTCTTCTCCCCTTAGTAGGAAATCCATGTGGTGACTGAGCTGTCTATGGACTACATCTGGGCAGAGGGTCCAAGATAGGTGTGATTTTTTGAACCCCTTTTAGAACCTGGGAAATGGTCTGAGGGTGTGTCTTCCTAGGTTTAAATGCAATTATTTTTTCCAGAATAGTGGCCTTATTCATCTTTTCCTGTGTGTGAGAAGAAGAAGACAGAGCATGCTTACTCAACTTTCCAGCCATTTCAAACATAAGCGAGAGTGATGGACCGTGGTTCCGACAGCAGAGCCCCAGGGGTGCCTTCACAATGAGCTGGATGGAGAAATAAGAACTCCATTTCACAGATGCAGAACTGGGCAGTCCTGTTTGTCCTGTGACAGTATTTAGATTGTTCCTTCATAAAAGTCAAATGGGAGCACTTTCCAAAGATGGTTTTTACTGGAAGGCAGGAGATAGAGATTAGGTGGAACTGGTTTAAGCGTGGTAATCTATCAGAAGCTCTGACACATTCCTCTAGCACCATCCACACATCTCAACAAGGATGAACCCCTGCACCTGGCTCTTGGAAATGCCACTACTAATATTCATTCAGGACAGGGTAAGCCAGGCAAGAGACACTGTATCCTGAAAATTCCTAGAACTTTCCACACCACTTAAAGTGCCTTTCCAGTGCCCCTGTACCCAAAGAATTAAAAGGTAAATTAATTTTTATTTTGATATCATACAACTGCTGTGGGGAAATTTTCTGTATAATATCAGTATAGAGTTCAAGAGAGCTCAGACATGAGACCCTTGATAATTTGTTCTAGTCTTATAGTCTACAAACTGTTCAAGACAAAAAAGTTAAGCAGAAATACATGGGGGGGGGAGTCTCTAAAATGGTTTTTAACATGTGTTCCATAAGGTATTGCTTTCATCCCATTCTTAGAATGTGTTTATTACTTAATGGTAACAGCTATGCATTCTGGGCTGAAAATGTGGCTGGGTAGTATGGCACATGCTTAAATAAACTGGTTGGCAGCCTCACACTCCAAAGCAAATAAACAAAAAACACAGAACCTACCTACCCTTAATGCATTTCTCCTGTCATATGACCGAACACAAAAGTATGCGCCACCAAGAAGAGAACAGGTTTCTTTTAAGGAGATGAAAACAGTTGCTCTATCATGTAGCTCAGGTAGTGACAATGTTACAGCGACCCCCTTTTAAGAAGCCTTTAATATGCTTCCCCAGCTGGTGAGCCAGTTGTTTCACAGCGGACCCCAAGCTGCCCCAGCAGCAGTTGGGTTTGATCCATGGCTGTGATATTCATGACGATCGACTTAGATTCTCACAAGTATCTCATTTCTCTTCTCCTAAATGCTGCAAAATAGAGAGAGGTGTAGATTCACAGCCCTGCACAAGATATTTAGAGCTTTGCCAAACTGAGTGTGTTTGTGCTTTGAAAGGAACCCTGGTTCCCTGTAGAAATCTCCATGCCTCATCCTAACCACCTCTTGAAGGGATGATCTGGAGCCCAGCACAGAAAAGTGTTTTGTTCCAGAACTTATTAACACTTGCACATGCGTGCGCAAGCGCGCGCACACACACACACATTTTTCAAATTGTTCCTAGGGACTGTAGATCAGCTCAGGAACGCAAGAACCTCTGTAGATGGTAAGCGTGTTCATGAAGTCAAAGAACATTAGTGGAAGCCCACTTTTGCCCTCTGCTTTCCTGGGAACTAAGGAAAAGACAAAAACACAATAGGAAACGCATAGCTGTCTTCTCTACTTTGGAAATAGAGGTGAACATGTATTTTAATGATTTAAAGAGAAAGTCATGCTGATGAAGAATTGCACCCTGGCTTTGCAAGGGACTCAAGATAGACTCAAAGAACGAAGACTGAGGTGAACAGTCATCATAATTTCAGTTCCTTTTTCTTTCCACTAAGTAAGTAATTAAATGAAGAAAAGCCAGGGGTGAGGGCACACCACTCAGTTTTATGTTTGATACCACACAGAGTAATTTCACATTGAAGGGATACTTGATTTCAGAATCGCAAGCTATCTATCCTAACTAAAAAGTCACCTCATATCTCCCAAAGCGGACTGACTGATTTTGACATAGATTTTAGGCCAAGTAAAGAGAGTTTTTGGAAGTACATGTTTGGGCTTGGGTGAGATTAAATAAGGGTGGTTTCAATGTCCATTTTTTGAGTGCATCTTTTTTACATCCTCCCCTCCATTTTTTGCTGTTCTCTGGGTGTACAGATGGTAGCATTCTCATACTGGGCACCCCAAGAAGGTCACATGCTTCCCATCAATGGTAATTAGTTCCCTTTTTAAAATGGAAAATGTCATTAAGTTCTTGAATAATTCAAGAGTGGCAGTCACAATACAGTGTCCCTTTTGGGGGTCTTTATGGTGCAAATGACAAAACAAGGCGATGCTATCAGTAAGAGTAGATCTGAGGTTTACAATGTAGCTCTATTTAGTGTGACAGGAAAATTAAATTACAGGAGGCACTCACTCATTGTCACCCGTTAACAGGCTTGGGAAAATTGTGGATCCCCGGGGGCAAATCACTGACAACATAGGAGGGAACTGAAAATATTTCATTTTAATTGGCTGCTGTTTCCTTTGCCTGGCTTTGAAAACAACACTCGCGCGATCAGCGCAACTCTCTTTGGAAAAGGGTTCCGAAATCTCCCAAACTGGAACTTCCAGGATCTGCCCAGGAGCCTCAAGGGTGTCTTCTAGGAGAAATGGCACTGTTGTACACAGGTGGGATTCCTGAAAAAGAAATAGACTGGCAGGTTCCAAGTAAAAAACCGGCTTCCACTGCTTCCCAGGGCAGGACAGGAGTTATTGTCCTGAAACAGGGGTTGCCCCTCAGACCACCAGATCTGGAATTGGAAGGAGGGAGGAAGGAATGGCGCACAGGCCACCAACCTGTCTTCCTCCCCAGAGGAGAAAAAGTCAGATTGCCCTTTGAGATCTTGGGCTAGAGCCAAAGCTGCTTGGACCAGGACGGGGTGAACAAGTGTCAGAAAGGCGAAATGAAAATCCTCAGAGTCACCAAATAACATGAAAGTTTTTTTTCTACCTCAGGTTAGTTAGCCCAGCCTGGCCACTGCGAGTGAGGGTCCCCAGAATGCCTCAGGTAGGACCCAGGTGGACATAGAAGCCTTGATCTGGCTCACACTTGGCCCGTGGCAGTCTCGGAAAGCTGCTGACCTTGGCACCTGAAGCGGAGACCCAAATTTGCTTTTTCCCAGGACCGGGAGAACGTGGGGGAGGGGTGGAAGAAAAGTAAAGTGTCGTGTCCATTCTGAGGGCAGTGAAGTAGGTCGATCTAGACCTGCTGGCTATCAAGGCTGTCAGGGGAGGGGTCCCACATTCTAGAACTTGGATCACAGGGCCAAAGGTCATCCTTCTCACCTGTCGCGTTCGTGTGTCTCTGGCTGTTTTTACCCTCCCCCGACACTTGGCAGGCTCTCCCCCTTTTCTTTTGGCCCTTCCAGGGTGGGCCTGAAAGCAGAGGGGAGAAGCGTTCCACCTGCGCCGCTGGCTCCTCTCTGCAGCCAGGGGTCGGCGAGGTGGAAACAAGTGGAGCGATACTCGCGGCTCGGCAGTCCGCGGATGCAGGGTCCTGGTCCCCGCCGGTGCTTCGATCGGTTCGAGTTGCGAGTTGCGAGTTGAGCGGCTTATGAAGCCAGGGGCCCCTGCCCCGGCCGAGCGCCCGGAACGCACCGGTGGGCGACCAGAGACCCAGCGCTGTCCAGCGCAAATTAGCTGAGCTCTGAATGGAAATGGGGTGGGGAGGGGGAGCTGAAGCAGGCCTCACTTCAGGGGCGCGTGGCTAAACCAGGTCAATTCGATATTTAAGAAAAGTGATGTTCGGGGAAAATCAAAGTGTGGTTTGTTGTAATGGTGGACGGTTTATACCTCAGCATAGGCGTTATTTCCTGGTAGAATTAAAGAGTTAGTCCATGGAAGTGGGGAGACAATAGTAAAAGGACAATTTAGACATTCTCCGTTTTTGTTATAGTGCTTCCATGTAAGCAAATACTCTGGAGCTCCTGGGTACTATAATTCCAAAGGCAATTTTCTCTGCTTTTAATTTAATTTGCATTTTTCAACTCTGATAATATTCAATTTCATGGCTGAATACACATGTAAACACCGATAGGTTGCGATTCTCCCCCGCTTGAACCAAACAGAATGTCTGCCACTTGTCTCTGCGTCTTGGGAGTTTACTGCATGAGTCCTGAAAACATCTTCAGGTTTCCTCTAAATTATTTTTCAAAGCTTAATGTGGCCTTGCCTGGGTTTCCGGGGTGGCCGGCTGGTAATGAAGGTGCTGCACTGCGCAGCAACACAGAAAAAGTTCGGAAAGCAGCCTCACACTGCCATAGCAAAGGCGCAAAAGAAACGAACCCCCTCCCACAGATAACATTTGTGCTTTTGTCAAGAAGCATTTTGAATGTTGCACCGAACTTTTCTTAATCGAAAGATAAAAAGAAATGTGCTCCCTCCAGCAACGTCTTAATGCAATTTTTTTTTTTTTTGGTTTTGTTTTGTTTTGTTTTAGCTCTAGAAAGACAGTATTAAGAAACAGTTCTAAAAATCGTTGCGAGAACGGGTTAGCACCATTGACCTTTTTGGTCAAACATACAATTGAGAGAAAGATATAAAGTAAAACTGAGTCATTAGTTTTAGTCACATCAAGGTACACAGAGCTGCCAATGACACGGAGAACAAAATGTGTCAGCTGTGACCAGTGACATCAAGCACCAGCGTGAAGGCAGCCAAACCTTTCTCTCTGCACTGCCAGGGGCACCCTGCACTTCAGACACCACGGAAAGAAATAGCTGTGAAACCCTCGGACATTCAGACAGACAGGCATAAAATGTTAAAATGCGAAACGCATTTTTGTAACTTCTTTGAAAATCATACTTTAAAAGGAGCAAAGAAATTCGATGTTTTGGTGTATCCAGACCTACTTTGTATTGAAAAGTGCTGTGTGGGTGCTAATCTTCTATTTTTCCTAAACATAGGATGTTGCTTTTGTTTTTATTCTAATCCTGGGGATTGAACCTAGGGCCCTACTCATTCTAGGCAAGCACTCTACCAACTGAGCTATACCCAATCTCCTCATCATTCATTCATATACATACATACATACACACCTATTTCTGTTAGTTTTCCGTTGCTGTGGTATACACCTTATTGTCAAGCTACTTCTTGTTTAAATTCTAAGAATCTATAAGTTGAAATTTTTTGTTTTATTGTTATTTCTAATTAGTTCTTTCAAAGGCAAGATTAATGGTTTTTTAAATTAAAAAAAAAAAAAACCACTAGGTATTTTGTTAGCATCCTGAGAAGAACTGATCTAAAGCTGATGAGGCTTGAAGGTACTTTTGCTTGTGGTTGGTTGGTAATAACAACTCATGAATAAAGTTGAGGACATCTAATTTGAAAACTATCTTTTATCCTGTGGAAGGAGGCTAAATAAATATGAAAAGAATTCCATTTATGCCAGCTTTGAAAGAGAAATCTGAATTTAACAAAAACAAAAGTAAAAAAAAAAAAAAAAAAAAAAAAAAAAAAAAAAAAACACTCTTCCCAGGTTAGCTGTCCATAAGTGAGGGAAGCTCACACATTTAGCTTTTGAAGCATAATTATTGAATTTTTAAGTTATGATCCTTTAGGGCCTGTGCTAAATTTTTATATTGCTCTGGCTGGCTAGAAATTACATCTGCTTTACACAAACAGATGGCAATGTGTACACCTCACCAGCACAATCCCTTCTGGCAAGCCTAAGGTAGAACAGGAAGGAAAGAGCCCCATGATAACAGTGTCTATTCAAAGACTTGCTGATGGCTGGCAATATTAAGCACCAAACACCTCTCCATTTTTCATTCCTAACTGAGGAATAAATGGGGACCTTGTTAAGCATTAAAATGCAATGCTCAGAGAGTGACCTTGCCGTTTTATTTCACCTTCCCCACTCCCTAAAGAATAGGATTGGAATACCCAAGTTAGCCTTGTTCAGATACAGTGTATCTGTAAACGTGTCACCCCCTCCCCATCCCTCAACTTCATTCTGCAACAAAGTTATCAAAGGTGAAACCTAAATTCTGTTGGGCCTGGAATTGGGGGAGGGGATTGCAGGAAACCTAGAAAGTCCCAATGAGTATTCTAGCCTGGTAGTGTGTTGCAGAGGTCAAAGGACAGAAGGTACAAAGGGGCACTTTCCTTTAAGACTGAGGGTCTTGAGATGATTTGACCTTTAGGAGTGATTTGACAAAGTCCTGCTACTCCTCTGATACCAGGCTGCTGGAAGGAGAGAGTTAACTAAAGATGGAACAAAGAGAAGAGAGTGTGATCAAGAGGTGGGAAGGGAGAGTTAGAGGGAAGGAAGCCAAGAGGGAAATGGGAGGAGGCAGAGAAGGGGGGAAGAGGTGGGGGAAGCCCTGAGTCCCACTGTCTTACTGGAAGAAGCCCTGTAGTTACTGTTAGGTGTATACCCAGAAAAGACAAAATCTAGAGAGTGCTTTCCACTATCAGTGAAGGGATCAGCTAGGGGTTCAGATTGATCACCCTAAATGACCCTGGTATTCTGATAGCTACAAGTGAGTACCTGAATTTAGCTCCCTCTCAGATCTCCATGCTGGATGCCAGGACTAGATAGGATTCAGCTTGTTCAGAGCTCTGGGAAGACAGTGACTTGAGGGAGATTTAATTGCCTGCCTGGGTAAATCGACATGTCCTTTTAAAGCAAAGAAATCAAGAGATTGGCCTTTAATTGGCAAACTCTGCTGGTGAAAGAGGGGTGTTAATTAAAACCTAAGAGGACAAAGTATAGATTGGGTACCCCTCCTCCAATCATCCACCCCATGATCAGTCCCCAATTGGCATCTTCTCTATCCCTGTTTTCACTCTCTTTGGAAGGTTCCATCTATATGGATCTCATATTTCCATCATAATCCAAGACCCATTTAGAGTGGGAAGTTGATTCTAGAATTCTGTTCATCTCCAAAAGCTGGTCATGACTGGCTGTGTCCTCTACGGGTCTCCTGAAAAGCCACAATGGAAGAAACCTCAGATAATCCCAGAGATGACAGGTGTCATGGCAGAAAGAGAGAGAGCACCTTGGTGATAAGGCTGAGCACTGTTTAGAGGAGGGAGGGCACCATTCCACCCTGTGTCCTCAGGCCTGGTGCAAGCAGGTTCCAAATCCTCAATGTGAGGCATACCCACATGCTGCTCAGTGCTGTGCTGCCTGCTGATTCCTTGATGACAACAGGCCCACACATTGCAGGACCACTTCTTTCCTCCATGTAGGGGTAGGCCATGGTGCCAGGCCGGGGTCTCAGGGCCTGACCTAGGAAGTAGGTGTTCACTAGCTCTGCGTGTATGTAAGCGCAGAGGCAGACAAACGCTGTGGAGCAGGGGTCTTGGCTGGGCAGAAGCACGTGGTATGTCACTGTTGTTGTCACCTGTGTCATCCTGCCACCAGGTGCAGGTCAGGGGAAGGTCAGAAGCAAGAGTGGCTTTGCACATTCCTGGCCCCTGCTGTCAAGATCTCCCGGCAAGGAATAAAGCTGGCTGAGAAGCTGCACTTCTGAAATAATTTGCCAGTGTGGATTGTTTTAAGCCCTCTCGCCTGCCGGTGGTCTCTGCCCCTGACATTTTCCTTTTCTCTGGCATTTTGTCTTTGTAATCTCAATTCAAGAACCGTCTATCTAGCTGCTGAGTCTCTTGTTGTCTCCTCTCTTCCTGCCTTAGCTAGCTGTCCCAGAGTTCGGTGCAAAGAAAATGTAATTACGATCTGCCTGGTTGGCTTTGAAGGACCACAATTCCAAGACAATTCTATTTAAAAAAAAAAAAATACGAACTGGGACGCTCCCACCCTAATCTCTACTAAAACAAGTGGTGGCATCTTTGCTGTCCTGCCCCGTGGTCCCCAAGCTTTATTCTCCCTCATTTCTTCCAACCTTCGCCTAATACTTCAGACAACCTCCTCTCCTAGGAGACTCTGGTATTCTGGGAAAACAGGCTTCCTACTGCTTTAGAGCTGAGGGTATCGAAGCATAGTGATGGCCTGGTGCTTTGGGAAGTGGAAAGATCACTGAGCCGAAATGCAAATCACCTGCCCAGTTAGAGAGCTGAGAGGCCAGCACGGAGGAAGGCCCTAAACTCTAAAACCCAGGAGCATATCACAGGGTGTGTGGCAGGAGAAAGCTCCACTCAATAAGGGTGGGACTCAATAGAAATTGTGATAAAGAAGAGAGATTGGGGTGTTGGGCAAGGACAGTAAGAAACAGTATGATAACAGGACAAAGGAGGAAATTCCTGCCAAGAAATAGGCTTTGTATTCTGGGAAGAGGGCAAAACTTCCAAGCTAGCAGGACATAGAGAGGAAACGGCTTTTTCTAGTGTGTGGACTGCTCGGTGAGGTGGATCGGAACTGAGGGAGAAACAGAGAGCACTTGGTGAAGTCAGTCTTACTTTAAAATGAGCTTTAAGAGGTAATGTAAACAACTTGAACGGAACCATATGTTTTATAGAAGATGAAGCACTGTATTATTATGTTCCCTTTCTCTCCTTCATGCTGGAGGTGGAACCCAGAGCTTCATGCTAGGCAAGCACTCAGACTATACCCTCTAACCCTGACATTTTGATTTCTCTGTGAAAGATGCTTCTGACCTCCATATAGAGCTCTGTGTGGCCCAGGTCCTGCCCTGGCTGATACTTCACCCCCATTCTTTCACAGAAAATGCAGTCTATTGCTCTGTTCTTTCCCAATTCTCTAGCTATCTTCCTTATCCCTTTGTTCCTTCCAAGCCTTTCCCTCAAAACATCCCTCCAAACAATTACGTTCTATATTTTAAAGTGCCACATATTTAACATTCATTTTTCAAATTAAGAAATCTATGATTTGCTTTATGCAAGCAATGAGCCAGAAAACTCTTTAGAAGTATAGGTGTAGATCATATTTCTAAAGAACTAGCAAATTCAGAGTTATAAAGGCAATTTTATTTTGGTCTATGTAGCTCATGATCTGACATGGCTCCCAAACATCTCTGTGTATTCTTGAACGTTTCTTATCTTTTTAAAATAAATGAAACTATGAAAAAAACTGATTTACCTATGTGGAAATGATATGGCTCTGAACCATGTAAGCACAAGTACGCAGAATTACAAAACCAAGTCAAACTAAAAAGCAACACAAGGCTCTTTCCAAACTTCTGGTGTAGGCAGTGAAGCCCAGGTACATGAAGTGAGCCAGACTCCTCCTTTACATATGCTTGTGTTGTTTCCCTGCTGTGCTAGAAACTGTTTAAATCAGGAATACAGCCTTGCTATCATCCACACTTGACATTGCTGGGGGCATTTTCTAGTTAGGAAAATGGAGTTACATCCAGGCATGAATGTAACTTCATTGCACTGTGTTGTTTCTTTTAGCACTCCTAGCTATCTTATGTGTGTGAAATGAAACACACACACACACCCCACAAACACTCGGGGGGGGGGCTTTAATGTGAATCCAAGCAGTTTCATGGGGATGGCACAATGATGTCCCAGTGTTGAGAGGAACTGACACCGACTTAAATTAAGCATGCCACTCTAAAGACAAGCTTGAAAAACACCTTTGCTCTCTTCACCTGTCCAGAGATATTCCCCTGAAGAATTTGCAGAAGATCTGGAATGGGCCCCAAGGGCACAAGGCTGAGGGGGAGGGAAGAGGAGGCATCACTTCCAGTCTGGCGATAGGGACCAGGACGGAATTACAGCTTGTAAAATAAGCCTCCATCAGTCTCCCAGGAGACAGCCAGCTTCTACTTGGGTGTTCCCTGCTTGTTAGCCCCAGTCATAATTGGTCTTTCCTCCCATCCCACGTTGTTGGTTTTCTGTGTGTGGCTTTTGGTGTGAGCGTGTTAGGTCATCAACAAATACAATGGGAGGAGGGAGCTAGGGAGACACACATGATTGTTTTAAAGAAGAAAAGAAAAGGGATAAGAGAGTGGGCAGGAAGGCTGTGAGCAGAATGGGAAAGATGCCCCAGGATTTAGGCTTCCGAGGCAACCCCTGGAGTGACCGAGAGTATGGGAGTTTTGTGGAAAAGAGCCTAGGCCCACTAGGAGCTGGAGCCCTACTGAGCTCTGTCAGGGACACATCAATCTTTTATTGTCTTTCTGTGCTCTGATATGGAGGTGCCTATTAATGTCCAGCATTTATCATCATCATTATATTCTTCTTATTATTATTTCCTAATCTGGTATTTTTTGATTGGGAAGGTAGAGCAAGGACAAGTGGAGACAAAGTCCTAAAAATCAGGCAGAAGCTCCTGGTAGGGCCAGATACAAAGGGCTCTTCACCTTCCTCCTTACAAGTCTGATATTTTCCTCAGTCCTGTGTCCTGCCCCACCCCACCTCTTGTAGAGGAAAACCTGTCCTGGGCTGAGAGGGTGTAAGAAATACACTATCTAGAGTCTAATCTAAGGCCAAGGGAGAGATAGGTGCCTCATTAGTCCAGGATGGGTAGACACAGCTCATTGTTTTTGTTCGAAGAGGCTGGATATTAAGGTCCCGAGACTTTGTCATCTTACTGTCAAAAAACAAAACAGCTACAAAACCCCACTAGACCCAGGAAGGAAGCTGCCATAAGAAACCAAATTGAGTTGCAAACTTTTGGCGGCCCTTCCCCTTGTTTTGATTTTAAAAATTTTCATTTCACTTGAGCACCCCTGGTTGGCCTTGGTTGCTATGGTGCTGCAGCCAGGGCCACGTCATCACCGGCCTGCCCCAAAAGAGACACCTCAGGTCAGAACCCTTGTTCTTTAGTCAAAGCAGAGACCGCAGACTGGGGTTGGGGTTGCTAGGGTGGGGTTTTTTTGGGGGGTGGTCCTGTGAGGCAGGACTTGAGACCTGTGTGTGGACCTTAACCAGCCTGGCTGCAGAGCGCCTCTGGGTCCAAAGTAGCAGGGGGAATAGGAGACACCCTTAGCGTTCTCTTTGTTACTCACGTTATTTTGCAGGGGGAGAACAGGGTCAGCAGGGCTACCTGCTTTTGCAAGGTCTTCCCACCTGCTGTACTGGTCCTTGCTTCTCCAGAGAGGAAGCAGCCCTAGCTTCCATATTTAGAAGGAAAAAAAAAAAGACAGTGGCTTCAAGGTACCGCCAGGTACCTCCTCACCTCCTCGGGCAACAGCCTTCCCCTAGGCCCTATTAAACCCTATCTGTCGCCTCCTCCCGGCCCCCGACCCAGTTCTACATTAAAAGCCCCCAAAGCACAGCGGCCTGCCTTCTCTGTATAAAGCCGGGAGGAGGAGGGCGATAAAGATCAGGCGTTTAAATTGGCCATTTGAAAGATTACATCTCTTCACTGAGGATCTTTCTTTCAAAACTCTCACTGAATTGAGGGTCGTGGCTACTCCTCACCGGCTCTCAAAGGCCGGGCACCTTTTAATTCCGCCGTGGAGTGGGCTGGGCTAGGTGACCCGGCGCCATCAAAGGCTCGAGGGAAGGCCGTGGGGCGACACTCGTCTAATGACGAGTAATTGACGGATTCGAGGCCCTGCATTACTAGCGGAATGGGGACGCATTAATTATTTAAAAACGATTAGCCTTGCCATGTGCCCTGTAGGCTTTCCATCTCGTTCCAGGAGGACAACTAGCAACAACAGGAAGAGTCCCAGCTTGGAGCGCTGCAGAGGGGTCCCGTTTGGCCTTCAGTGGGCAGGCAACCTGGGCTATGAGGGCAGGACCAGAAAGTGCTCCTAGGCTGCCCCCCCCCCCCCCCGACTTTCAAAAGTGCCCTCATAGCATTAACCCAGAGAGCGGGTCGGACCATTTATGCCTACTGGGTTCACCATCCGCAGATGGCAGGGCAGGCTGGAATGGATTTCCAGTTAGGGTGACGCGGAATGTCCGTGGGTTTTTGCTCTAGCGCGTGTCACCGTTTGTCGAAAGACCCAGAAAAACCCAGCGGGGTTTCTTCCAATTCCGAGCATCGGGCGTTTAAGGCAAAGACCCAGAGAAAATGCAGGCTTTAGAAAGAATGGTGGCATCTGGAGATGGCAGAAAAGATTTTTCCTTTTCTTCTCCTACCCCCGCTGATGGGCATCAACTCCCATCAGCTTTACGCTTACAAGACAATCGTCTATCCCTGAGCCACACCCCTGGCCCAAAAGACATCTTTTCTGGACTCTGCCCTCGAAAGTCTAGGAGTTGTATTATCAACAGGCTACAGCGGAAACTAGAGAGGCGAGGTCGGCACCTTCTCGCAGCAGAGGAAAGAAGCGCTAGAGTCTAGTCTTGTTTTCCAAAGTCCTGTTCTTCGACCCCTGCACGCACAAGTACAACACCCGGGGCACCCCGGCTACAGGGCAGCGGACCGGTTGTAGTGAGAGCCGACCCCGCGGCATGCTTTGGCTTTCTCCGCTGGGCCCAGCTCGTGACCCCGGAGGCTCTGTGTAGCGTGAAAGCCAGCGCAGCTTCTTGCGAACTTGATTCGCTTCTAGGAAAGGCGCTCCCGCCTCCTTGCCGGGTTTGGAGCTGCTGTGGTCTGCCGGACTCCGGGAAGCAGCAGAGAACAGGCTCAAGGCTGTGCGCGTTCCTCTTGGTACGCGGTGGCCTCCTGCCTCTCCGTGTTCCCCAGTTTCACATACACACACACCGGCGACCGGCGACCCTAGATTCGGAGGCCGAGGGCTCGCGACTTCATGCTCTCCCACACCCCAGCTCTTTAGGAAACTCGCGGCGCTCTGAGCGAATCTCCAGCCTGAGTGGCTGCAGGGACCAGTTTTTCATCGCCTCGGGAAGCAATCTAAGAAACTGCTGGGAATTTCAAACTCCTAGACCTCTGGTTCTTCTAAGTGGCGGTGCCGTCTCGAATCCCCCACTCCCCGGCAAAGACACCTTGATCTTCCCAACCTCCTAGATTTTCCTGCGCTGGGTGCACCCCCCCCCCAGTCCTCTCAAAGGCACACGAGCTCTCTCAAGACCTGGGGGAGGGGAGGCGTGTGGACCCGAGTGGGGGGCGGACTCTGTGCGGGGAGCCCGGGCGTGGCCCCCGAGTGGGCGCGCTCCCTACCTGCGGTGGCCTGCGGGCAGGCGGGCGTCGGAGCGTCCTGCGCTCGGAGGGAGGCGGCGGACTGCTCCCAGCCGAGGCATCCCTGCATTTATTTGAGCTCAAACCGAGCGACTGTTGACTTTAGCACACAAAGCAAAGATTTCACTGCCCGCTAGTTTAAAAATGAATATTTTACCAAGATATCGATCAGCGTTATAAAATTCAGTTAAGTACAATGGGATCCTGGAAAAAAAAAAAGAATAATAAAGGAGGGGGGAGGCAATATAATATCTGTGCAAATTTGCTGAAGTGTGACGTGGCCTGGAAAGTTTACCCTCCTGGAATTCGGATCTAGAATGTTTTTTTCGGTTGTTTACTGACTTTGTTTATTCACAGATCACGGTTGCTTAAACCCCGCGCGAGAAAGGCGGCGGGCAACAGGAAGAAAAAAAGAGATGGGCCGGGGGGGGGGGGGGGGCCGCTGCACCCTGCGGTTCTTCGAGTTGGGTGGGGGAAAGGAATCCCTGAGCTCCTAAACTTGGAACTCGGGGAGGAAACTGACGTGGGGGGGGGGGGGGGGCACCAAAAGGGCGGAAAGGCCTCGGAGGGAGCAGCTCCCCGACATCCTTTTCATGTATTCGCACAGAACTATATCTTATCGGCGGGGATCAGTGGAGGGGGGCGCGCTAAGTAGTTTAAAACGACCCTCGAACAATGGGCGTGCGATAAGAAACATCGCAGGTTAGGGCAGCGCTTTCAGGCTCCATTGTCCCCACTCAGCCCCCAGCCCTGCCTCTCGGCTCCTTCGCCACGGGAGCCTTTTATGTGATAATGAAACACATTTCAGGCTGGGCTCGCGACGTGTGTGTCCTGACCGGGCAAAGAGAAGGCCTGATTGCTGGCCGAGGCCTGCGGATCCCTCCTTCAATTTCTCTTCTGTGTTCTTCGGAACAATGTGGCTTGTTAAAATGGGATTTTGGGGTAGGGGTGGGGGTGAAGAAGCGCGCGCGCGCGCGCGCACACACACACACACACACACACACACACACACACACACCAGCTCAAGGGAAGGCCAGGCCTAGGGAGGAGGGATAGAAATGAACAAGGTGGCAGAAAGCGCCCAGAGAGGTGTTCACCGGGTTGAGTGTGGGACATCCCAGGTTGGAATCCTTAGGAATAGCTAGATGTCCTGGCTAAGCAGAAACAAGTTGATGCCTGCCTGCTTGTGTTTTTAACCAACGTAAACCTTTTTTGCTTCCCGTGGGAATGGATCCAAAGCCAGACTGGAGGGGGAAAAAATGCTGTTTCCTACCCTAGCCCAGACAGCTTGCAGGACAGGAGATGCAAGCCAGAGTGAAGAGGCTTCTTTTGCATAGCCCGCTTTCGCTAGAGTTAGTTACCTGTCAATTCGAAGCATCTGAGAGAGGTGAAATGTCTGGTAAGATTTTATTTTGGGTCTTTGTATTTCCCTAGAGGCTGATGTAAGTACCCATTCATCCCCTGGGCCACAATCCTGGTTTGTCTATCTGAACTTCTAAGCTAACAGAGACCTTTGCCAGAGCTGGTAAAATTCTTGAGATCTTGGGATCTCACTACTTTTGGAATCATTTGCTAAGCTGCTCAAGGCACCCTTAACTGCCTCCTTGCCTCCCAAGGTAACTTAAAAAAAAAAAAAAAAAAAGATTTGGAGGTTACCCTAAGCTATGCAATTAAAACCAACTCCAGAAAAATATTCAAAACGTTTTCCCAGATTAGGTGGCTCATCACCTCCAGCCAAGCAAGGTTTCCCACCAGATGGATAACACCTGAGAGAGGGGAGGGTGAGACAAGCTGGGGTGTGGGGGCGCACAGCCAGGTGGTCTCAGTTCAACAGGAAGGTCAAGGTGCTATGCCTCCTTAAGTGGTAGTGAACAGCCATACTGCGTCAACATTTTGTAAATCCAATCTAGGCTTACTGACTAGTAAGGAGGCCTGATATATATATATATATATATATATATATATATATATATATATATATATATATGTGTGTGTGTGTGTGTGTGTGTGTGTGTGTGTGTGTGTATATATAAACTTCTGCCTTTCTTCTAGAATAGCCAGCCTTAGAGCCCAGGGTGCTGGACATCAGCACACCTTCCAGCTTTGCAGGTGGAAAATCACTGTGGGTAAACTAAGAAAGTGCTTATGCTTCTGGCCTTAAAACTAAAACTACTGGACTTTAGCTGAGCTCAGAGGCACAAGTCTGTAATTCTAGTATTGGAGAGGCAGACACAGGAGGATGGCCAAAACCTGGTCTTCATACTGGGTTCCAGGCCAATCAGGAGTACGTAAGGAGACCTCGTCTGTCTCCAGTCTCTGCACCGTAATAAAAATACCGATATGAATAAAGATGCTGAGATGGTTGGTCCATCAGGGATTTATCTGTTCTGTCATGTTCTGTAATATTAACCTCAAAATTTGAAAAGTGACCATGAAGCAATTTTGATTTGTTTACTGATGTAGTTGCTGCATTACTTAGGGATTGTTGCCCATATATTCTGAAATGCACTTAGGGAGGCCAGTTGGCGGTGTGGTGAGGTGGACAAACACGGGGAGTGGGAGATGTTACTAGGACTCAGCAGTGGCACTTAGGGGGAAATTCATTCAACTATATTTAAATAAAATCTTGGGTAAACAGCAACACCGACCCCCAGCCTCCCATAACTCCCCCTCCACAACAAACTCCCACCTCCCTATCATTTCCTTGCAATAACTTAGAAATCCGTTTATTTTTTAGAGAGAAGAAGAAGGAGAAGGAGGAGGAGGAGGAGAAAGGATCCAATGGGTAAAATCGGCAATAACACTTTAATATAGATCTGTGGAACTCTGGCCCTTCTAGCCAGAACACACATTTATAAGCCATAAATAAAGCACGCAGAAACCATAAATTAAATCAGACCCAAGACCTGGATTTCACCATGTCCAGAATGGGATGCATTTTTTTTCTCCTGGTAATTTACACCAGACTCTTACATTAATTTTTTTCTCTTTTAAACATCAATACAACCCTCTGATTTTCTGTTAAAACTACATGGTTTCACACCAAGTCACTCACAACAGTTGTTTGTTTGTTGAAATCAGACTTCCCTGCGACATCAGCAATAGAGAACAACAACAAAAATCAGAATCCTCGGGTGCCTTGAGAAGCAGTAGTCTACATGGAGGAAACCAAAGGCTCCTTTAAAACAAGTTTATATATATATATATATATATATGTATATATATTTCCATTTTCTTCCCTATTTAGAATGAGAGATCACTGTGACCCATCTATTTAAGGACACAGACAGTTAGGTGAGACTTCTCATCTGGGGCCTGCTTTTTCCTCAAAGCTCCCCCAAAGTCTCAACTCAACCTCTCTTCTCCCTTGTCCTTCTCCCTGGTGGCCAGAGCTAGCAGGGCCTGAAAGCCATCTTCTTAGGAGGAGTTCATAATAGGCCTGGAGTACACTCCTTGGTAGTAGGAGGTGTCTGCGGCCAGGGGCGAGGCATCCAGACCCGCTTTGTTCGTGACTGGGCCCATGGCCAAGCTGCCTGGCATGGGGGAACCATAGCCCCCAGGGTAGTGCATGACCTGTTCATAGGCCTTGAGGTCCATTTTGTGAGGCTGATGGTGGTGGTGGCTGTGGTGATGTTGCTGCTCAGAGGACATGAGGTTGTTGATAGAGAAGGGGTGGTTGAAGGCGTAATGGTGCTCGGGCTTCAGGTGGGCCTCTGGTGGCAGGCCGGGGTGGTGAGGGGGGCCCAGCAGGTGGGCTGCAGCCTGCTGCTGCTGTTGCTGCTGCCCTGGCGAGGGCGCCGGCTCCGGGGGACTCAGCGCCGAGGCAGGTGTTCCCTTCAGCTCGCCCAGGCCGCCTCGCTTGTGCTCCTGACACGGAGAGGCGCTCGAATGGGGGGAGTCGGTGCCCGCCGGAGTCTCGGAGGCCGAGCCCGCAGCCTCCCCGAGCTGAGCCTGTGAGGCCTGGGTGCCGGCAGTGGTCTTCTTGCCTCCGCCACCGCCCGCACCCGCGGCTTCCTTCAGCGCCAGCTGCTTCTCACACTTGAAGCGCTTCTGGCGGCGCAGGTAGCAACCGTTCTCGAACATGTTGCCCGAGTCTGGGTGCAGGGTCCAGAAGGAGCCCTTGCCAGGCTTGTCTGGCGAGCGGGGCACCTTGAGAAAGCAGTCGTTGAAGGAGAGCGAGTGACGGATGGAGTTCTGCCAGCGCTGCTGGTTCTGTCGGTAGAACGGGAAGAGGTCCATGATCCACTGGTAGATCTCGCTCAGCGTCAGCATCTTGTTGGGGCTCTGCTGGATGGCCATGGTGATGAGCGAGATGTAGGAGTAGGGCGGCTTGGCGTGCGTGTAGCTGCGCCGGTACGTCTTGGGGTCCCGCGCGCGGCTAAGGCCCGCCTGGCCGTACATGGGGCTCATGGAGTTCATGTTGGCGTAGGGGGCAAGGCCACCCATGGCCCCGGCCGCCTGTCCGCCGAGAGGGCTCAGGCTCGGACTCAGGTGCGGGCCCATGCCCGCCACACCGGCCGCCCCGGTGGAGCCGCTCATGCCCGCCATGGCGCCCGCACCCGGGGACATGCCAGCCAGCGACGGGCTCATTCCAGCACCCACGTATGATGACATGTTCATGGAGCCCGCGCTCATGTTGCCGGAACCGCTGCCCATGGCAGCCGCGGACATGCTCATGTAAGTGTTCATGCCATTCATGCCCAGGCCGGCGTTCATGTTGCTCACCGTGGAGTAGCCCTGCAGACAGAGCCCAGGAGGGAGACAGGTTAGCGCCCAGGCTGCGCGTGCCCGACCCTTCTACCCACCAGTTGACCCGGTCCTCCGCCTCCGTGGAGGCCTCTGGGGAATGTCTTTCTTTTCCCGTCCTAGCCCACCAACACCAAGTCCTCTGCAGCTCAGACTAAAGAGTGATCGCCCTGGGGCCAGCGGATTGCGGTTCTGAGCTTGAGGCTCACGCCTCGCCCAGACTCTAGAACGTCGCTGTCCTAGACCACCAAGCCAGGCGCTCCAAATTTATCTTACTCTCCCCAGGGAGACCCCAAACCCGCTGGCCAGCAGACTGAGTCAGCACCTAGGCCGGAAATCTCCGTTGGAAGCCCTGGTCTCCAAAAGCCACCTTTGGAACGTTACTGGGGCAGTCTCAAGTGGAAATGGGCTCAGTGTGCCCCAGGCTGCACCCTCGTCCCGGGATCCCACACCGTGGTCACAGGGGAGTGCGGCGCAGTGCCTGCGCAGAGCCCGCGAGCAGCTGGAGGCATTGCGTGGAGGAATAGGAAAGGGGCTGTTGCTGTCCCGGACTCGGTCACAAACTTTCTTTCTCTTTGTCCACTCGTCTTTGACTCTTCGCCCGCACATCTGTCCCCAACTCCTACCCACCTTCTCTTCTCCAGCTCCCCACCCCCTCGCCAGCCGACCTCCCACCCCTCCCCAGCCGCGCGCTGCCAAACATAACTCTGTTAGGATAGTGCGTGGCTCGGCCACGAAGAGGATTTGGAGGCGCCGCAAGTCAATATTTGATCACAAAGTTAATATTATCTCAAGGCTAACAGTGTGTCGTATAAAAAAGAGACCCATTTGAGGCGAAGGAGGGCGGCAAAGGCGGCTGTCCAGGAAGGCTGGAGGTGGGGGGCGGGCGCCCGCGAAGGGAGCGTGCCGCGGCTGGGGACCCGGGGATAGCTGCCACCCCACTTCCCCCTGGCGAAGGCAAGCGCTTACCTCGGGCTCCGCGTAGTAGCTGCTCCAGTCGGATGGCTCGTGCCCTTCCATCTTCACGGCTCCCAGCATACTGGAAGCCGAGTGCATGGCGGTTTAAAATTTAACAGCCACAACAAACGACCAGCAATCAGCCCCCACCCCCACCCTCTTAAAAAAAAAAAAGTCAGCTATGGCACCGTCTCCTCCCTCCCGCCCTCTCTTGCGCTCTCTCTCTCTCTCTCTCTCTCTCTCTCTCTCTCTCTCTCTCTCTCCCTCTCTCTGGGCACCACTTCCTCTCTCTCCCGCGGCCTGCCGCGGGCGGTGGCTGGGAGCGGGCCGGAAGGTGGCTGGCGGAGGAGGGGGCCGAGGAACGGCGGAGGCCGGAACCCGAGCCCCGCCGTCGGGCGTGCACTCCGTCGCCGCGCTCCCGGGGCTGCCGGTGCGGCTGAGGGCTGGCAGTGTGCAGCCGCCGGGAGGCGGCGGGAAGCGAGCGGCGTGGGGGCGGGCGGGGGGAGAGCGAGAGGAGGGGGAGGAGGAGGTGTGGACCGCGCCGCGGACAAGTGCCGCAGTGACGTGAGCGCCGGGTGATATAGCACCGCGCGCCGGCGCGGGCCTCCAATCCCCAGACCCCGGGCAGCCCATTTGAATAATCAGCTCCCACTTAGGTGAGAGGAAGCCGGGGCCGGCGCTCCGCACCTGCTGCTCGGCGCCCGGGCCAGCCCCGCTCCCGCTGTCCCCCCTCCCCGCGCTCTCCAGACCCGGACCTGCGAGCCGGCGCGCGGGCGCCCCGGCGGAGTCCCTTTCTTTGCGTCCACGGGGAGTCTTCCGTGGACCCAGAGACCTGGGATCAGGCCACCCCTGGAGAAGCTCAGGACTCCTGCTCCCGCCCCGCCCCGCCCCTCCTCATCGCCGCCCTGAGCTCCGGGTGCGTCAATCCGAGGGCGCGTACCGCGTGGGTGCCCCGCAGAGCCGAGGCAAGCCAGATTTATTTATCCCGGGTTTCCTCCCTCGCGGTGCACATTCCCTGTCAAAACAACAAGCAGGTGACAGCCAATTTGCAAAGCGCCGTCCTATGCAGGAAAACTGTGTACACACCTTTCGCTCGCTGGCCGGTGCTCCGGAGGCCCCTCCCTGTTACAGTTAGGTCCAGGAGCGGCCTCGGGAGGCGCGCTGGACGCGCGCGGTCTGGCCGCCTTAGCCGTCAGCCACCTCAGACTTCTTTCTGACTACCCAGCTCAGGCTGCCCGGCGAGCCCTGCTTAGCTGCAGCCAATACCTGGGAGGGAGCAATTTGCCTCTGACATGCGGGCCTCGGTGTTTCAAGGTTACTTTTCAGTTAAATCCAAGGTGCCCACAGCATTTCGTAACTAAAACAAACAGGGCAGTAGGTGGGGGTAGGGTAGGAAGGGAGAGAGAAAAAAGGAATCAATAATGGGATGGCTTCAGGAGGATCTGTCTTCTCTCCGCCTGCCGAGGCCAGGACTATTTTATAAAAATTGGAAATTTCAGTTTTTTTTCTCTCTGCTTTTGGGTGTTAAAAAGTGTCGTTTGAGCGTAGCGTTGCAGGCCTTTGATCCCAGCACTCGGGAGGCAGAGGCAGGCGGATCTCAGAGTAGACTGGGCTGACCTGGTCTACAGAGCTTATTTCAGGACAGCCAGGGGGCGGAGAAACCTTGTCTTGAAAAACAAAACAAACCTCCAAACAACAGAATATGTCATTTGTATTGTTAGCTACTAAGACTAAGGCAAGCCAACATTTTGGAGTGGAGGGTTTTGTGGGCATTTCTATGTTGACACTTTTGGTTCTGAAAATGTGGCTGGGATGTAGGGATACAGTCCTGAACTCTTCTCCCTCAGGGATGAAGAAATTAGGAAACAGTTGGCCCTGGCTCAAATCCAGATGTCCAGAGTTTTGTTATGGTGTAGAAGAGTATAGATAGAGGCGGCAGGCCCTGGGGTGAGCTTTGCACATGGGAACTTGAATGTGGATCAGACTGGAGGGTAAGCCGAGGGGCTTGGTATGCCAAGAGGCATCCTTTTGGACCAAAGATGTGCCATCGACATGCCATCTACTGCTAAACTGCACATAGT
Organism: Psammomys obesus; assembly: GCF_907164565.1. Classification (NCBI taxonomy): domain Eukaryota; kingdom Metazoa; phylum Chordata; class Mammalia; order Rodentia; family Muridae; genus Psammomys; species Psammomys obesus. The sequence goes on along the minus strand of NW_026586816.1, from coordinate 2,436,296 downwards.
AGGGACAGTTGACAGAAAAGATATTACTAAGTCACCCGGAGGAGGAGTGCAGAGCAGCGATTCCCCCAAAGGCAAGGCCTCACTTCCCATTGCATGGTGATCTGATGTGCTCACCCAGTGAACACAGGGAACTCAGATCAGGTCCCCAGCATCTCCCGCTAGGGCCCACAGCATGGTGGGCTGTCCACAACCTTGGAAACAAGGGGTGTCTGTGTTGTTTATAGAAGCAGCTGCTCTTCAGAATCAAGGCAAAAAGTGTACACACACACACACACACACACACACAGAGAGAGAGAGAGAGAGAGAGAGAGAGAGAGAGATTAAATACAGTCAGCACTCCTGTCTGTCCACAGAGATCTTAATTTCTTAATTGCTGAATCACAGTACCTCCGCCTACACAAGGACAATTCTCCACTCAGTGAAATTCAAGATACCGATATTGGGGTTTAATCTGTCTGTCTGTCTGTCTGTCTGTCTGTGTGTCTCTCCCACCACCCCTTTCTGTTGAAAGCCAGGGTGTTTGTAAGCTTGTGGACTGTGCTACTCTTAGATTGTGCTTCTAGTTGAGATTTGGTCCTAGAAATTATTGCGTGTGTTACAGTTAGCTATCCGCGAAGAAAAGCATGCTTCCCTCAGGACAGACCTGCGAGTTCCCACCTTGACCTGAAGTAGGGTGCTGCGTGCTCAGATCTCGGGATATCCGGGAGAGCTGAGCGCCAACTTCCACAGTGACAGTGCGCCCCCTGTCGGCCACGCGGCTCGGGGTCAACCGCCGTCTTTTTCGTTATCCTTGGGCTCTTAATCGCGCAACTCTTGCCCCTGGGCATCTTCTTCTGTCCCAACACCCCATCTCCACCCGAGAGCACCTCCTTGGGGTCCCTGAAATTATGAGCAAAGCCAAACCCGCTTCCTGTCTTCTAGCTCTGAGAAACGGTCGGTCTGCGCAGGACGCCACCTGGAACTTTGGCGTGGTGGTGTCCGTCTGCGACCATCCAAGCACCACGGGCCGCTGGCTTTCAGTAAGCACCCTGGGAGCCCGGCGCCCGCGGGTTGCGGGAGCGAGGGGAACGTACTGGCAGCCTACTGTCTCTCCCCGCGCCTCGGGCTTTGCAAGCTCTCACTCCCGGTGGCGCTTACGCGGGTCCTCCCGTTGCTGCTGCGATTTCTAAAGGTTTATTCAGAGCCCTGGCACCAAAACTCCAGGCTGGAATGCTGTAAACTGCCCCAGGTGCTCTCTCCAGGAAAAAGTTCTCGGAGCTCCCGCTACACACAGACGTCTGCACTGATCCCCGACAGTCTGAAACCTCACCTGGGGCCGAGCCTCACAAAGCGTTCCTATGCCCGCGCCCTCCCCTTTCGCCCTTTCTTAGGTCCAGCACAGTGGCGGCGTGGAAAGCCTCCTTACAAATGGCCACTGCTCCTAGGTTTGTTTTTATTCTGGATGTCTCGCCGGCGGCAGGGCGGCCTCCTCTGATTTGGCCTCAAATCTTGGCTATCTCTGCTGTCGCTGGGGAGAGACTGAGATCCAATGTCCCTTAGCAAAACTTCTCCCCACAGTTTTCTGCCAATGAAACTAGCTGAAGGGGACATCAATAAATAGAACTAATTTTCCCCTCCTTAATGCTGTGGAATTCTCCGAGTGAATCCCAAATCTCAATGCAGAAAATCTGTATAGTATGTTAAAGGTAACATTTTGTGTGTGTGACTGTGTTACTGTTTCAGACGTTTATTTTTCAAAAATCAGAGCTCCAGAGTGTGTCTAACTGAGCCACTTGTGCACACCCTCAAATACTCTTGTGCAGACTCTCTCTTTCTCTCTTCCCTCCCTCTGGCTCTTGCTGTCTGTCTCTTTCAGAGTTCAAAGACTTGTTTATGGGGATGACTAAAAAGTCAGTGAGCCATGAACACATCACCAAAGGATATTTATTTACATGTGGGAATTAAGAAAAAGAGTTAATAGGCTGCACTGTTTTGTTTAAAAAAAAAAAAAAAAAGGAGGGAGATGTCTCTAAAAGTGAGGTGGCAACAGAAGCAAGATTTTAAGTTTAAGAAGCTGTGTTGTCTCCTGTGGCAAGATCTATGAAAAATAAGGAACAGGTACAAAATAATTATGAGATAAATATAATAGTAATACCCTTGATTAGAATGGGAGAATGTGATTTCATTCTCTTCCATCAAAAAACAAAACCTGATTGGGTTTGGATGGTAGAATTGTGTCTTCAATGACCTTTTTTTCCCCCTGAAGTATAGTGATACCATTTTAAATATTTTTATGCTGCATACTCTTTTATTATATTATGGTGCAATACACAGTAAGGCTATTATCTCTCATAGTAAGGAAATCTTGAAAAAATAATTTATATAGATAGTCACCCATTTCTCATTCTGGCACAATAAAAAAAAAATCTATTGTTCAAACTGATTCTGATTTTGCTAAAACTAGTTTGTTTGTTTTTTTTTTTTTTTCTAAGATGGACTCTGCTTTTTTGAGAGAGGAAATGAAGAGCTATTGATGGCAACCACAGGGGACAGTCCCAGCATAGTCCCACTGCAGAGCAGGGGACAGAAGACTAGAGTCTGGCTAAGGTTCAGCTGAATTTGACACATAGAACACCCCCCCTTGCACATAGAGCGAGTTGGAAGGCTAAGTTTTCTGAAGGTTTTGAGCAATTACTTGGAGCAATTGCGACTCAACTCCCCCCCCCCCCTTTTTTTTTTCTCAGTACAGAAAGCCAGTGTTCTGTCCACTTGGTTTGAAAATTTGAGTATTTCTGGGATACTCTTGACATCAGGCCCACCGTTCTTGCACTTTTAGTATGTTTCTGGTGTGTGAGGCTCTTAGAGTTGGAGCAATAATAGCAGAGCAATGTGCGAAAGACGGTGTCTGCTGAAGGGAGCTTAAAGGAGACACACCTGCATCTGCGGCCCTAGGAGCTTTTCGTTCATTTCCATGCTGTTCTTGGTGGAAGTACCAGATATCACTGCCAACAAGGTGAACTTCATGAAGGACGGCAGTCCTGGGCAGTCACTCGCAGACTTTGGCCATTTCTTTCTCTGTGTTCCGTGGAAGAAATCCACTAGATCTGTGTAGCCGCTGATGACTTACGGGGTAAGCAAATGTCCTCCCCATAAGTAATAAGCAATGATGTGTTGAGTGGTGTGGAGAGATGGCACAGGGCAGAAAGGCCTGGGCTTCAAGTCTGAGGCTCTGGAAGTGTTCTTAGCATCTTTGTTTCCATTTCAAAGTCATGTAGGCCTTGGTATAGACAAAGAGTAGCTGTACACAATTTGTCTCAATATGAACAGTGACAATGGGGTAATTAAATATTCTTACTAATTTGGCAAATATTTAATGAACTTTTACTCTGTTCTAGGTGGTACATACACAGGGAATAGCACCTGTTTATAGAGGCAAATCCTGATTTTTTCATTTTCTTCCCTTCTCTCTTCCATCAAAAGTTCCAACCTTGGGCTAGAGAAATGGCTCAGAGATTAAGAGCACTATTTGTTCTTCCAAAGGTCCTGAGTTCAATTCCCAGGAACCACATGGTGACTCAAAATCATCTATAGTGAGATCTGGTGCCCTCTTCTGGACTACAGGCACACATGCAGGCAGAATGCTGTATAAATAATGAATAAATAAATAAATTCCCCCTCCCTTTTTTAAAGTTCCAACCTCTTACTATTTTCAGGGTTCTTTCTAACAATGATCCAGCAACTTTCATGTGGGAAAATCTATTTCCTCTATTCAAAACTAGTCTTTTAGTTGGCAAGAAATAGATTAAAAGCCAAGGTGATAGAGTCTTCCTATTTTGAACAAAATCAGCAGGACCAGCAAGAAAATCAAGGGCTCAGTGTTCCTTTAGAGAATACAATAGGGGATAAGATCTGACAAGAAGTGGCTATACAGAAAGCATTGTAACCTCCAACACTGTCCCCTCAGTTTTCCGTGTAATGAATGCTAATAACCACCTAGGATTATTAGGGTGTTTTTTTTTTTTTTTTTTTTTTTTTTTTTTTTTTTTTTTTTTTTTTTTGTGAGTTGTTCTTTTGAGGTTTTCATTGTTTGTTTGGTTATGATGGTTGAGGAGATGGTGCTGCAGCTTGTATCAGAGCTGCGCTGGGTAAGTACTCAACCATTGAGTAGATGTCCTTCTAGCCTTGAATTCTGTGTTTTGGTAGATGTGCTGCTGCTCTGGGGTGGTACTGCCTTGAGAAAGTTGTCAGGTCTTTCTTTTTTTTTTTTTCTCCTTCTTTGTTGGTAAAAGGTTCTTTTAAAATGTATACACCTTACCCTTGTTCATTCAAATGCTGCTTTCTCTCCCCCACTTTCTGGTTTCAATCCAGACTTTGCATTGTGATACTTATTCTAAGCATCACCTGCCTCAACTTTGTGTAAACATCCAAAATAAAACAACCAGCCACGCTGTTGAGCAATGGAGAGGAAGGAGTAGGAGGGAGAGGGGAGGAGCCAGAGGACAGTAAAAGAGTGGGAGGCAAAAGAGTGGAGGGCAGAGCTAGGAGAGGAGGGCTGGAGAAGAGATCTTGGACTGATGTGGAGAATGAACCAGACCTAAAATTTCACAAGAAAACAAGCATAATGTGGGAAATCTGAATGGTAGAAACTACGTGGTCTTGGAGAGTTAGGATGGAGTAACTATTGCCCAGCACTGTGTTCTAGGTTAGTTAAATAAACCCAGTCTCTGTATGGTGATTTGGTTACACAGCTGTTTAGGATTAACAGCAAACTTTACCAGAAGGTATATCAATAGTAAATATTAATGACCTAATACAACACTTCTCTTCTTTTTCCTCCTTGAAACATCTTTGGCTGTACTGAAACTCACTCTGGAAAACAGGATGGCCTTGAGAGCTGCCTTCCTCTACTTCCCAAGTACTGGGATTAAAGGTGTTGCTCCACCACCCCCTGGCAAATTCTGGTCTTAAGAATTTGTGATACAAGTTAGCTGTTTTAGATGGATTTGTCAAAGTAATTTCAACTGAAGGAATATGGCCCAGCCTTCCCATGACAGTTTCTAAGGGGAGGCACTAAATTACAGCTACAAGGCCCCACTGACACTGGGCTGATTAACCAGGGTTGGGACACACACACACACATACACCTCTTACCCTTTTATGTGGACAGGAATCCCCTGGAGATCTTGCTAAAATGCAGATTTTCCTTCAGCAGGTACGTTTTGCATTCCTTCCAGGTGGGCAGAGCTGCTGGTCCCCTGACCACAGGTGGTCTCATCCCTGTGAGACTATTTCTCTCACTGTTCCTGCAGTCAGCCCTGAGCAGGCGGTGAGTTGTCATGTGATAAAATGAGAACGTGGAGGCCCCTCTTCAAGTTCTGCCAATTCTCTAGTACCTTCACTCTCTTTTGAGCCTCATTCTTGCCCTCTTTTGAGCCTCCCTTCACTGTCCTGATTGGGCTCTGCAGGGCTTTCCTTGTCCACAAACTGGAAATGGCCCTTAGGCATCCCAGAGCCTGCAGCAGAAAGGATTCCAAAGCAAAGCTCCCCAACGTCCCCCTACTGCCTGGGTATGTTTCCTGGAGATGGGGACCTCCCTGGTTGGCTAGATCTATGGCAATTATCATTTTGCCACACTGATAGATCATTTCCAAGTATAGAGAAACAATGGAAGTAAAGCCTCAGCTCAGCCACATCAGCCAATGACCCTTACCATTGTTCGTAAGGAAGATGCCTTGGGAACTCAGGTGGGGTCCAATCCTGAGTGCGAGTCAGGGGCCCTAATCCTCATCCTAATATACACTAAAGAACAAAATGCAAGGATCAAAAGGATGAGAAAGTGACCAGGAAGTCTTCTTATTGAGTTTTCAGTGAAGTTTGCCTCTTCACTCTGGAAGGATCCCAGGCTTCTTTAGGATGTTACCACGACTAAGAATGCTGGTCCGTTAAATGTGACACAATATCGAACCCACACTACTTGTGAGAAGAGAGCTGAGAGTCACTTCAACTGAATTTTTAGCCATCACGGCGAATTCCCATTAACCTTGGCATACCATCTATATATTCTTTAATACATACCACAAGAAAGACTAGTCTAGGAATTGAAGCCAAAGACTCAGAGGCCAGGAGAACGGCCAGGAAGGCTTCAGGCTTTCAGCTGCACAACACTTTCCCTGTTAGTGGTAAGAGTATCTTTCCATTGTGAAAATCTGAATGAAGAATTCCTTCTGGAAAGAGTGCCTTCCCTTCAAGTCAGAATGTACATAAGGCACGCAAAACACTTTTTTTTTTCTTTAGGCAAACTCTTATTTACATATGTGCAAGGAGAACTAATGCAAGTCACTGAGGAGTTTAGACCAGTGACTTCATTTGTGTCAGTAGAATGGGGTTGATAAAGCTAGGAAAGATATTGTATTAATCTGCTTTTAGATATTTAGGTGAAACAGGACAGAAAATGCAAACTTATTTATTAGCTGTCCTTTTTTCATGTCCAATTATTATTATTATCAATTATTATTATTATTTTGAGACAGGGTTTCTCTGCTTAGGCTGTCCGGGACTCACTTTGTAGACCAGGCTGAACTCTAATTCACAAAGACCCACCTGCCCCTGCCTGTGTGAGTGCTGGGATAACAGGCGTGTGCCTCTGCACCTGGCTCATGTCCAATTATTCAATCATCCAAGTGGAGGCTCTCTTGTCTGCGAGGCCTGACGGGCCACACAGATGCGGGTGGAAAGCGTGATGCAATACCGGGTCACGCGCATCAGAGGAGGGTCTGCGAGTAGGTCCGTACTTTCAAGATGCCCGGGCTTAGCTACACCTTTTAAGTGGGAAGCATGTGTTCATCCTTCCACATCTCCAAATAAGGTGCAAAGTGGATGCTCACTGTAGAAGACTCCTGACTGGCCTGGTGGGAGTCTCGGACCCGACACCCATTCCCCGGGCCTCACAGTCAGGCCAACATGACTTTATAGATGCTTCTTCGTCACCTTTCATTCTTTTCTCCCCTTTGGCATGCTAACCGTGGGAACACAGCATTTTTTTAAAAGTCATTTCTACTCCTGTATTCCTTCTTTCAAATGCTAGGGCTCTATCTAGGAAGAGTTGGTGTCATGCACTGGTCTAAAGACTGATACAAATGTTTAGAAAATCATAGAAAGATCAGTACTTTATCTTACATTATTTATTTTAAATTATATAACATATTATATATATTATACAACATATAACTACAAATCATTTTATATGACATATAAAATATTTATATTTTATTCATTATGGTAGTATCTACTACATACAATATAATATATTATTTATATTATATATAACATGTATAATTTATTTTTTATTTTTTGTTACTTATTTTATATTTGGTACTGTGGGTGGAACCCCTAGGCTTGTGCATACCATACAAGTTCTGTGATGCTGAGCTCCACCCCTATAACCAACGAATTATCAAATAAGCACAGAATATGATTAATTTGATTTTAATAATAATAAACTTGACTCAGGAAAATTCTGAAGTTTACACGCCAAACTGCCCACATTGACAAGACAAGCAGTTTGGGCCTGGGAAGAAGGGGAGAGGGCTATCACTATTTTTTTCTGCCCACTTTTTCTACTTGCATCTTCTGTTTTTATAAACAAATTTAAAGAAATATGACCTTTGCCCTTGAATATATACTATGTTTCTTGCCTTCATTAATCGAAACCTACCCTGGAGGGTCTTCCTTCAGAGAAAATGAGCAAGCCTCTCTCTGGAGAAACATAGTTGTCATTTTTAGGAAGAGAAATCAGATCAGAAATATATAGGCTGGGAGAAGTTAGGTAGGGAAAGATGAACAAGACTTAGTAAATCTGACCCACTCTTAGAAAGGGAAAGGGGATGGCCAGGACGGCTTAAAGAATCAGCAAGCCTTTCACTGCCTTGGCTTTGTGCTTGTGGAAGGGAAAAGATTAGGATGCCGGCTGTGTGTGGTTTCACTAAATTGCTATAGGTGACTGCTGAAGAAAATTAAATATGGCAAACAGTATAGTTTTAAACAGCCTGTGGTCATGGACAGCAGGGCTTGCAACACAGCCAGAGACAGGAAGTGTGGGATTTGCGGCCTGTTCATCTCTCCTTTTTGGGTTGCATGCTGGTGAGCCCTTCAGTAATAACAGCTTGAATTGGACAGTGACTCTCCTCACTGATCAGGTGTGTGTGTGTGTGTGTGTGTGTGTGTGCGTGTGCACACGTGCTTGCTAGTGTACGTGAATGTTTTTTGTTGTCTTTGTAATTGTATGTGTGAAGGAAAATTTCCATCCCCCCATCAACCCTTGCAAGTGGAAGAAAGAAAAAGAGCAAGGAGACACAGTGTTAGCTGAGGAGATATCTGTATGGCTCTGTTGAGTGTTTTAGAACATGTGTCTGTATATACTGATTCTCTGGAACAGGGAATGCCTTCCCAAGATAAGGCACACAGGTGTGAAGTTGGTTCTGGCTACTAGGAAATGATGAATGGGACACAGGACAGATGCATACAACTATGATATTCAAACACATAATTTACTTGTGTGCACTAGTTGCGTTGGATAGAATCAGCTTACAACAATTCTAAACCGTCACTTCTCAAACCTCTCTCGATGAAGCTTCTATTGATGACCCTTTTTTGTGTTGTAAAGGAGGTTGCTACACCAGACTTAATAAACACAGGAGAAATGAGAATGGAATAAATGTTCCCTTTCAGCTTGTATGGCAAAGATGTGCAGTCTTAGAAATGTGTTTCTGTTATACATACTATGCTTGCACTAGAATTTGAAATGAATTCCCTTACTGTGGTGGGTGTGATGCCTAAAGCCTAGGAAACTCCATCCACTAAGAGGTGAGAGCACATTAGTTCTTGTGAAGATGTTTCAGGTTTGTCATGTATAAGACAGATAATGGCTTAAGTCATTGATGTTGGTGAGGATGGAATGAGATAAGGTTTACAAGACACCCTAGCCCAGTGTCTGACACCTAAGAGTTCACGAATGACATGTTTTCTTTCCTATGCAAGATCTCCACATGGGACATGGAGCTAATATGCACTCACTATGTTCATTCTACAATATATCTCCTCAAAGGGAACAAAAAAAAAAAAAAAAAAAAAAACAACCCCAGTTGATCAAAATGCCACTATATATTTGAAAAGATTCTCTTTATGGATAATACAGAAGCTGTGCTGAGAACCTTGGCTGAAGACAGCTCCAGGATGAACAAAGAAGTTATGAGCTAGCCCTAGTCTTCAATTCCATTGCTTTCCTTATGATTGAAGGTTAAATTCAGCATTTTTATTTCTGACAATAATTCACAACCTCCTTCTATTTACAAGTCTTTCTAAATGCTTCACTATGTTCTACAGTGTCCTCTTGCCCTTTCTGGGGTCATGCAGTCTTAGAATACCAGATGTCTGAATATTTTAGCAGCTCCTCTCAACCTTTGCCTGTCTCCAACTTCCCCTTCTAGAAAACAACCTTTAACTTATGCTCTTTAGGAAACCAAATCTGCAACAAGCTTCCTTCATCTACTTTTCTAGAAAGCCCACCAGCCAGAGTCAGGTAACGTCATTTCCCATGCCCACTGCTTCACACCAGCCTTGGGGGCCTCTTCTGAGCTCAAACCTTTTTTCAGATCCATCCGTTAGATAATGAGGTTGAGGCAGGCAGATGCTGGTTAGAGGTTAGCCTGAGTTACATGTGGAGACCCTACATCAAACAACCAAACATTACACATACACACCACAAAGAAGAGAAGAATTGAGCTGTTAATAATCTTCCTACTCATATTTACTGTAGGTAGCTGGGATGGTCTCCCTTCCTTCAACACAACCACCTGTTCCATAAAAGCTGTGTTCCTTGCTTTTAGTGACAGTTAGTTCATGAGAAGGAACAGGCATCCCTAGGATCCGGACCCACTCTGTACTTTGCTTGGAAACAAAGAAGTCAGGAATACAACACAATGCCTCGCAGGGAGAAATCAATTGTTTCCAATAGCCTCACTCTGCCCATCTTTTTCTTAGGTGATACTGAAGCACACATACCACTTTTCAGCTTGCCTTTCCACCCAAAAGTGTGTCTTGATGTCTTTCCAAGTAGACTCATACACAATGACCTTGTATTTCAAGTGACACAATGGCACACAATCGAGAACTCTTTAGGCATACAACCAATATCTCTTTAAAGATCTCAGGAATGGAGAATGAGGGGAGGAACCAGGAGCATGTGATTTATCAAAGCAGTACTTAGACCTCTACTGTAAGGTGGTAAGGAAGGTCAGGGCAGCCATGAGCCACAAGGAGGCCTCTTGAGTAAAGTCCCACAGAAGAAGAGGTCAGAATGATCCCAAAAGAACAACTGGATGGTAGATGAGGCTCAGACCACTACTCTTCATTGGTTAAAGGCCCTTGTGGCTACAAAGACCATAACTGTGCCAGACACTTGGAACTGTCTAGGTGAATATAACAAGAGCAATGATGAAGAGTCATAGCAAGCACTTGCCCTATACCATACAAAAACTCTACATTGAATTGTTCTCATCCCTCTTCATAGTAGCCTTAATTGTCACTGTAACCTTGGCCCTCATTTGAAAGTGTATCTTTTTGTGTTCCTGTAGTAACTCAGACCACATTTATCACTTGCAAAATAGCCATGTACCTAACTGATTCAAGATTCATGGATACCATGAGTACATTCAAAGAGGTCAGAGATCCCGAAGTGGACCAGGAAGGAAGATGGCCACCTCATAATGCCAGATCACACAACAAGGTCACATGTCCCTCAGAGAGCAGCAATTATTACTGGTTCTGGCTGGAAAGGTTAGGTACCTCTTTCCTATGGGGTGATTAGAAAACCAGCCTCTGAAGGAAGGGGGAGAGTTTGTCAGGTTGAAAGAGAAGGGCTGAGGGCTCCTCTTTTGCAGGAAGATGTTTGTTCAAAAGTATGGAGGCAACTCCACTGCAGGTGCTGGGGAAAGAGCTTCCTAAGAATGCTGGTCAACTGGTAGGAGAGCAGAGGGCCACGCAGAGGAGCCTGAGGCGAGAGGCCTCAGCTCCCCTTCTTGAATGATGGAATTAACAGCAGGGGAGATAAGCCAGGACAGATCTGGGAAGGCTCTTCCTTAGCAGGGTGGTGGGAAGGGAAGTTGGACCCATGGTTAGACAGAAGTTAAGTCACAGAGGAACCGCTGGACCAGCTGCCCTGCTATGAGGACTGTAGACCACAGCCACAATCTCAGCGAGCAGCCCCTCAGGGACCACCTCAGCTCCAGAGGTGAGTGAAGTCCTGGCTCTTCCCAAATGACCCAAATCCAATTAAGAACCTTGAACTTATACAGAGGCTTGACTACCTCAGTCCATCTCAGGCAACTACACAAATACACTTCATTTAAAACTCTGACTTAGTGGCTGCCTTTCAGACAACACTGATTCAGATAGAGAGAGTGAGTTTCTGGATGGAACACTCTCTCAAGCTTCCACTGGGCACAAATGGAGACAGCCTGGTTCTAAATGAAGTTGACCTCTGTGGTAAGTTAGTCCTCTGATTGTCTCTCTTCATACTCCAAACTAATAGAGACGGGAAAACATTAAGTGAAATGAAAAGGTGAAACTGGAAGTCAAAGGTGTGTATTAGTTTTGGCTTCTCCAGAAGTACAGCATCACACCAGGGTTTGAATGTAAGCAGGGGCCTTGGCCCAGCAAAGTCCAGAAGGGAAGTAAGTGCATGAGGTAGGAAGGGTAGCCACTGAAGAAAGGGCCCAGCACCAAACAAGAGATCACCATGGATACCTGTTATGCTAGGGCCTCTGGGAGACAGAGGACAGTGGGCTCCTGAGTTGTCCCTTCTAAGAAAGGAGAATGTGTGATTGTATATAGGCTCCCGTGGTCATTGACAGCTGCTGCCGAGAATCTTCATTTCCTAGATCTTTCTAGTGTTGTGTGAGTAGGGTAAAGGCCACAGTCAGACAATACCCTCAACCACAGAAAATATGGGGACCCAAGATCCTCTTTCTAAACTCTAGTTTCTTATTTCCTGGCTGAAAGGGGTTAGAAAGACCTTCCACACCTGGGTTCCTTAATCATAAGGCAAGGATTACATGTCTTTGAGTTGCAAGGTTTAAATGTAGCTTTGCTTTGATTCTTGAATAGTATCTTCAAGGTTGGCTAGTGTGCCAAAGAGAGATAAGCAGACATACAATGATACTAATATCATCATGGGCACTGGGTCTCAAAATTATATTCTTTAAGTGTGTGGAGGCCATCAACCCCCTCCAACTCCTTCAAGATGGAACCAACCTTCTACGCTGGAAGTTTTAAGTTAATGGGTCATGAATCACATGCAGGCACCAAAAATTATTGTACCATCTGCCTCTAGGTATAGTAAAGCAAGTTTTGCAGAAAGCTTTGTAATCCAGAAATAGTCTTCCTCAAATATTAACAGTGGGTATGGTGAGGCCAATTCTACCCAGCATGTCAGCAGCAGGAAACAGAATGGAGATCACCACTTGTCCTCACAGAGATGCTTCTGAGCATTGAATTCCTTTATTGACCAGAGGCAGAAAAGCCCATCATATGCAGAAACCTTTCAGAACTATGCATTTCTAACGTTCAGGGGGTGAGAAAAGGGGCTGAGGAACTGAGCCACAGTGAAACTTTGTTCCTACCAAGAAGGTAAGCCACTTCTTGCCTTGCTTCTAGTTCTCTGGTGAAGTCCTGGATCTGCTCCCAAAACACTGAAGGGACAATAGGGCACAGATGCAAACAGACCACAGAGAAGGCAGTTGCAATTCTGACCTAAGCACTGTTGTGCAAAATACCAGGATTGACAGTTCTCACCATGTGTGAGAAGGAACACCCCATTTCCAGGGCCATTTCCACAAAGCTCTGATGGAATTTCTCCCCTCTTTGCAAAAACTCTCACTTCCCTGTCTCAGATTTACTTTTTACCCCAAGCCTTTGTTTAGATCCCCATGAGGTTAATGAGACCTTAAGGCACTCAGAAGACCCCTCAGAATGTGCTCTTTCTCCCTCCTTTCCTTCCTCCCTCTAGGCATCCTTCTCAAATGACTATTCCATCAGTGTTGTCTATAAATGGGTTTTATGTCTTAGATATTAATTACTGTAACTTTAAAAAACTCCGTGATATCAGCAGGGCTGCTTCCCTAAGTTCATGAGGATGGCATTGGATAAGTAGTCTTAACTCTGTCATATGGTTTACACACACATGCACACACATATACACGCCATGTTTTAGGCTTTATGATCAGGGTATAAAAAGAGAGGGCTGAGCCTTTGATTCCTATCCTATTGTATTCCATCGTGAGTTCAGCAGCACTGAAGGGATTTGTGTATTTAGAGTCATGTTCAAAACAACCCAAATAATGAATTCTCCATGGCTCTATACAGGGAAGTAGCTATTCATCCTGATGGCTGAGGTCTGTGCAGGGGCTGTCTTCTTTGGGAGCACTGACTAGACTCCAGCAGCCCAACAACAGCCAATAAAAAAGCTTCTGAAGGAGGCTTCCACTTTGGCTGGATTTGGGAGATGAGACAGGGATAAGTGGAGTGTTTGAAGATGATATAACAGATGGACATGTGCAGATGTTGGCAGGTAGATGATGAGGATGGCGTTTCCCCTTAAACAATTGGTCAGGAGTTGCCTTTATTTCTAAGGGTGAAAAAAAAAAAAGATCTTCCAATTTTATGTAAGCCATTGATTTCATGGGTTGGGGTCAATGTTGGTTCCCATGAGAAGAATGTGCTGGAAAAACAATTGTGATTGGAGCGTCTCACTGCCAGATTCATGCAAAAGGTGCTGTAAAATATTCTGTGGTCTGTGCTGCACCCACAGTGCACCCTTGTACCCGGGAGAGCTGTGGTTGAGTTTTGTTGTTGTTTGTTTTTTAAATTTTACAAGAAAAAGTGAAGATACGACAGTACTTAATATGGAAATGACTGTGAGTTAAATGGTTCTTTAAGCAGGACCTGGCTGGGAAACTCACGTTTCTTTATCTTAGTCTTGCTCATCTGCATCGCTCATCTGCATTGCTCATCTGACACCCCTGAAACTGTGTCAATATGGTGAGCAGGACCCTCTCGGCTAGGAAATTTCTTTGATGTCTGGAGAGCTTTGCCTCTCTATCCCCAAGGGTCCTTATCAGACCCTTGTCAGAAATTCCTTCTTTTAGGGCTCCCTCATTAAATGCCCCTCCCTGAAGCTTATCATGTTGCCTGACAGGTGGTTTAAAAGGTGTTCATGGTTGAAGACAACAGTTGGTGAATGGTTGCTCATATGTAGGTCTTGTTCAGGTATCCACTGCTGGTCTGTACATGATAATCTAGCCACAATTCCAGAGTAGATGGGGGATGTTCTCTCCAGGCCCCACTTCTTCATGGGGGAATGATTGGCAATTGCTAGCTGCTGGAGGAAGAAGAATCATTCTTTGTTGTTGTCGTTGGTTTTGTTTATATTCCAGACAGGGTATCATATGTAGCTTTAGCTGTCACAGTTCAGGCTGGCCTTGAACTCATAAAGATCCACCTGCTTCTGCCTCACAAGTTCTGGGATTAAATGTGTGCCACCACACGAAGCCTGTTCCTTTTTTTTTTTTTTTTTTTTAATGTGTAGACACTTATAAATTACCCATGCTCTCCTAGATAGGCCCACACCTGTATACATATGAGCAGCACTAGTTGGACTTAGTGAATTCTTTTTTGTTTTTATGGGGACAGAGGAGCTGGAGAGATGATTCAGTGCTTAAGAGCACTGGCTGCTATTTCAGAGGGCCCAGGTTCAGTTTCCAGCATCCACATGGTGGCTAACAGCAGTTGATAAACTCACTTCCAAGGGGTCTAACACCCTTTTCTTGCCTTTTCAAGCACCAGGCATATATGTATTATACAGATATACCTTCAGAAACACACACACACACACACACACACACACACACTTTATTTGAAAGGGACATGAACTTGGGAGGGGCCACATTGGGAGATGTTAAGAAATTAGAGGAAACAAAGAGGGGAGGGGTTATGATTATATTTTATTGTAAATGTATGAAATTCTCAAGAATAAAGAAAATTTAATATTTTTTAAATTGATGAATCCTGGAAGAGTAAGAGCATTGGAGATGAGATCTTGCTTTGTCTTTGAAGTTATAACTTTAAGGCTCTAACTTCAGCAATACTGGGCAGATCCTAACCTCCCTTCACCGCAGTTTCCTCATCTCTAAATGGACACAATGGGATTTTCTTCCTCCAAGAAGCAGAAAGATTATTCCTGCCGTGTGCATGCTGAGGACTCACAGTGAATCAGAGAACAGTATTGATCATTACCTATGAAATGTGTCTCTTCATGTTGTCTATAACATGGTGTAAAAAGCTGGATGGCTTTCACATGATTTATTTATTTCAAATGTTGTGCTGTTATTGTGTGTCCCTATATTATGTGTGGACCTGTGCATGTCACAGCCCCAGTGTGGAGCTCAGAGGGTAACTCTGTGCGTTGAGAATCAAACTCAAGACCTGGGGCATGATAGGTAAGTCTTCTGCCACTGATCCTTTCTTTATTAAATTCATAGTAAGAAAATTATTTTGAAAGCCAGGTTTCAAGAGAGAGAGAAAAAGAAGCTTTACATTCTCAGGTCTTCTTTTGTAAGCCAGGAATGAGGCCTGACAGACTCAGACCTCAAAGCTTTGACATAAGCCACAGCAAAAATGTTACAAGATATGTCCTAAATGCATTACCCAGCAAGCAAAAAGTAGGTGGGGAAAAGTTCTCTTCTTCTTTCCCTCCTCCTCCTCCTCCTCCTCCTCCTCCTCCTCCTCCTCCTCCTCCTCCTCCTCCTCTTCTTCTTCTTCTTCTTTCTTCTCTCCCCCTGAAGACAGGATTTCTCTGTGTAGCTCATGCTGTCCCAGAGCTTCTTCTGTAGACCAGGATGGCCTCAGACTCAGAGAGATCCACTTGCTTCTGCCTCCTGAGTGCTGGGATTAAAGGCATGAGCCATCACTGGCTAGTTCACTGATTCTTGATAGGCGGGAGAAAGGGAAAGTGACAAATAGGGACCTGGTTTTTCTCCCATAGAGCACAGTTTCAGTTGGAGTATCTATGGAAACATCTAGATGTTTTCTGAAAATCTAAAGACACCTGAGTGCAAGTTCTGTTTTTTCCTCCAAATGCCCAATAAAGCCTGGAGGCTGCAAACAGTAAAGAAAACTTTATTTTTTATTTTTATTTATTTATTTATTTTTTAAATTTAGGCCTTTTGAAGCAAAGTCTTGCCTGTGTAGCAAAGTCTGGCCTTGAATTTGGATCTTCCTGCCTCAGTCTCTCCTGAATGCTGGGATATAGTCTAATGTGCCACAAAACCAAGCAGAAATTTAGGTTTTCATAGGGTTTTGATGCCTGTTTTGTTTTGTATTCTTTTCTTCTTCTCTTGACCCTGCTTTCTGTGGGTTTTGAGGTTTAGATGTAAAGGGATCTGTGGGGCAAAGGGGTATTTGTTGGTAACCCCATGTTGGAGACCAAAGGTGGATGTGACTGAGCCTGATGGTGAAGGCAAGCCACGTGTGTGACTATCCTGAGTCCCAAGCCAGGTCAATAGTTTACAAACATGCAGGATGCAGAACACAAACGGTAGCCCCAAGACCCTGCCAAAGCCAGTGCTGAGCAGTGGCACTAGAAGATGAAGTCTGTGCTCACTGAGAGAAAGAGGCTCTGGAGTTCCTGGAGATAGCAGGAACTCAAGAGTACCTGCAAGTGTACAAGGCCTCTTCACTTACTACTTTTTTAAGCCTGGAAGCCCCGTGAAGAGGCAGAAGGAGAGGGTATATAGACATGTTGGGTAAGAAGATGGTTCTGGAGGAGGCTGGATAACAGGATGGCAAGCACTGCACATACAGTCACAGCTGGCATGACTTTCCTCTCATTAGCATGTGTGGGCTCCCATGAGCAGGCCCAAAGGAAGAAAGGACCTCAAAGCCGAGTTCAGCTATAGGGAATGACAGCATCTCTTTCCTTCTTGGCATTTAGAAACAATGGTACATAGCATCAATTAACTTAAATAATGTGAGGTCTCACTCTTCCAACATAACAGCATTGATTCATATTCCTTATACTACACCTTCTACCCCAGACAGGAGCAGCAAACCACATATTGTTTTTAAAGGCTAACATTGTAGTATACATAGTTACACATTCTAGAATTCTGAATTCTGAATCCCTACTGTCATTTACTAACCGTGTTACTAGTTATGAAAATTGGCAGATATTTGTACACTATAGTATATATACTTGGTATTATATAATGTGTGGGTATATGTGAGTCTCTAAAGTGATAAGCACATACATAGTTATCAGTTGAGTTGTGTGCCTTCAAAACTCATGTACTGAATTCTGACCTGTATCCCTCAGAGAGAGAGAGAGAGAGAGAGAGAGAGAAAGAGAGAAAGAGTTGGAAGGCAGATCTTTGAAGAGATAACTAAGCTATACAAAATGTCATTAGGATAGGCCCTAATGTGTGTGATTTGTATCCTCATTCGAGGTAGTGAGGATACAGATACACACAGATGGAGGACTGTGAGAAGACAAAAGCAGAAGACAATCTACAAGACCAAGAGAAACTTTTAAAGGAAACAGCCCTGCCAAAACACTGATCTTAGGAATCCTGATGAGGAAGGATTGAAGGAACCACAAGGGTCAAGGACACCACAAGAAAACTTACAGGATCAACTAATCTGGGCCCATAGAGGCTCACAGAGACTAAACCGCCAACCAGAGAGTAATAATGGAACTTACCTAGGCCCTCTGCACACATGCAACAGTTGTGCAGCTCAGTCTTCATGTGCTCCTAAAGCAGGAGCAGGGCTGTCTCTGACTACATTCCCTGCCTTAATGGAAATGATCCCCTAACTGGGCTACCTCATCTAGCCTCAATAGAAGAAGATGCACCTAATCTTCCTGCAACTTGATATGCCAAGGCTGGTTGATATCCATTGGAGGTTGATATCCATTGAATTCATCTTCTGATAAAAAGGGGAGGAGGGGTGGAAATGGAGTGGGGTAAAGCGAGAAGGAGGGACTGGGAGAGGAAGCTGGAGGGCAGGGATGTAAAGTAAATAACCAATGAGAGAGAGAGAGAGGGGAGAGAGAGAGAGAGAGAGAGAGAGAGAGAGAATAATAAGAAAATAAATTATAAATTTCTGGGCTAAGGCTCAAGGGTGAAATATGTGCTTGATATGTATGAGATTCTAGGTTCAATCTCAGAACCACTGGAAAAAATAAAAAAGAAAATAAATTTTTGCTATTTAAGCTGCTAAGTATGTAATATTTACAGTAGTCCAGTAAACTCTTCCAGAAAATTGTGTGTGTGTGTGTGTGTATGTGTGTGTGTATGTGTAGAGCTGGTTTTTTTTTTTATAGCAATTGATGGACTCAGGCTTGTTTTGTTCTGTTGCTGTGATAACCAAAATAAAGTAAAATAGAATAAAGAAAAAGAAAATGGCCTTCACTTGCAAGTCATAATCCATCATTAGTGAAAGTGGGGACAGGAGCTCAAAGCAGGAACCTCGAGGCAGGCTCTCTGAGTTCCTGCTGCGCAGGCTCAAGCTTAGGGATCTTTCTTATACAGCCCAGGATGTAGGGATGGTGCTGTCCACAGTGGGCTGAGCCTTCCTGCATCAATTGACAGTCAAAACCGTCCCCCACAGACATGCCTGGAGGCTAATCTAACCTGGGCAATCGTCAATGTAGGTCTAGTCATCTCTCATCTCTCAGAGGACTCTATCCTTCGCTAAGCTGACAGTTAAGGTGAGCAAAGGCACATCATCTACGTCAGAAAGCCCTTGAAAACATGAAAACTGGTTTCTTAATGGCCATGAACACATATTAATTCACCCAGGACATGGCAGTTTGGGTTGCCAGGTCAAAAACATCAATAGTGCTGGGCTGAATCTGAGCATGATCGTGCACACCTGTAATCCCAGCACTTGAGAGTGGAAGCAAGAAGGAGAACTCAAAGAAAGATATTGCAATATAGTAAGTTTGGGGTGAGCCTGCAGTGTGTAAGTCCCTGTCTCAAAAACAAACAAAGTAGGTTGATTGGGTCCTGGAGGAGTATTAGAGAAGTGGCATTAGAGCTGGATTTTGACTGGAGAAATGATGAACACCCAGGTACTAGTGCACAGTGCAGGGTAGGAGGCCTGCCACGATCTAGAAGCAGTGGTTGGAAGGGCTGTCACATGGGAATAAGGTAGCAGGTGGCAGTGCCACTGTGTCCCTCAGAAGGTGCCAGCCCAGGCCTCATTCAGTAACAGAAGAAACTAAGTTTTTTTTTTTTTTTTTAAGCTGAGAAACCACGTGACTATGAAGTATTTGGTCAACACACTAGAAACATCTAGAATCCATAAAGCAAGAGTGTTCTGGAAATAAGGAGAAAGGAGGGTCTTGGAGGTATTCCAGGTTCAAGGCAGCAAGACTAGCAGAATGGGTCTAAGGGCCTGAGGAGGAGAACGTAGAATCCAGAACTTCAATTTCCTTCCTCCTTTTCCCCTCCCTCCCTTGTTTCCTTCCACTCTCCATCCATTCCTTTTTTCTTTCCTTACACTTAAAAAGATAGAAATGAATGGATGTACTGGGAAAACACCTGTAATCCTGGTGCTTGGGAGAAGAATATAAGATTGTGAGTCTGGAAACAGTCTGGGCTACATAATGTGCAAGTTCGAGTGCAGGGCTAGTTTGAGATTCATAGCAAGACTCTATTCCAAGCAACCACGCCTGGGGATGTGACTTAATAGCAGAGTGCTGCCTAGCATTCCTTAGTCCCTGGTCGTGATCACTGCCAAACACACACATACACACATACACATATACACACACAGGCATGCATTTATTCATGCACTCTCACACACACCTATACACATACACAGAGCAAAATGTAAATTTTATCGATCCTGGGGCTGCAGATTAACATTCTGAAATCAGGGGGTAGCACGGTGGGGCTCTGGCAGGAGCTGTCTCTGGGGGAAAAGGAGGCCTCCTCTCTCAGGGGGCTGTTCTCACGTGGCCTTTCTTTAGAGTGTTCCTTGGGCAGGTATTTTCCCACTCTCTCTCCCTTCATATCAGGCTGCTAAGCCTGTCAGATGAGGATCATACCCTTAGGGCCTCATTTAGTCTTGTTTACCTCCTAAAAGTCTCCCATCCAAACATGGTCACGTCAGAGGTTAGAGCTTAAGTCCAAATTGGGTATTGAGACATGATGGGCATCTATTGAGATATGAATCGCTGTGAGAAAAACCTGGTGTCAGCAAGGACAATCCTTACTTATTTCTTAATCCCCGCTAAAGTTTACTTTCTCCAGGAGAAGTGTCTTAGCTATCACAGCCCTGTCCTTGCTGTCCATTCAGAAGAAGGCTTTATCCAGGGCTTGTAGCTCTGGCAGGTATTTTGGGTCTCAGGCTTGGGCTCCTAAGTGTGACCTCAGCTTCTGGCCACGGTGAGAGTTCAGAAGCAAGCGCTTCCCCTGAGGAGGGCTGCAGGTGCCTGGGGAGAATGCTGCTGCTCTCTTCTGAAAGGTGTTTCTATTCTCCCTTACTGAAAGTGATGGGAGAAGCATGTAATAGTGGCTGGATTCCGTTTGCAACCTTGAATAAGCCCAATTGCACAGTAGGAAGAAGGATGGAACAGGACCAATGCCTTTGACACTACTGGGCCTCTAGATTAAACCAGTTCAGAAGTTTCTCCATTCCTAAAGCTCAGCCAAGTGCGATCTTGCCAATTAAGGCTGAGTCCCATTAGATAAAACATTAGCAAGTGCAATATCAAGGTGCAGAAGAGTGCCTCTTACAAAGTCCGTTCCTCTCAAAGACTTCACAGGCCAGCAGGGCTCAGAAATGGTAGCGGATTTCCCTCCAACTGTGGTCTAATGAAACTTCCCATTTGCAAATCACCTCCTTTCTAAAAGGTTCAAGGCTCAGAGCAAAGCAACATTTTCCTTCTGAAAATATCTGCCAGCAGTTAAGAGAATGGCTGGGAAGGAAATGTCCTAAAGCTTTGGGGGATCGTCACATTTGCATTTGCAAAATGATTTGCAACCAGACCTGACAGGTATCATTTCACGGAAACCAAGAAGAGGGTTTTGAATATCTGGATCCTTTTTCTTCCAGCATCCAAATCTGTAGTGAAATCAGCTTCCTAGCTGTCTGCAATAGATGCTCAGAAGAGCCTCCGCAAGGACCCCGTGGGAGAAAACGTAGCAGAGACAGTGAAATGGTTCAGGCTTACCTTGACTGTCCATAAGGGCTCATGGCCCAAGAAGTTTCTCAATTCGGTGTCCTGTACTTCGGCCACTGTTGCTGGTTGCCAAAGCCTTTTCCACCACCCTAAATGACTCTGACTTTGTGGCAAGGGCGTTCAGCGGGGTTGGGAATAGCTACCCCTCCTCCCATTTCTTCATTCAGGATTTCTCACCTTCAAAGGACACTTTGTGTTGCCTAAGTTTTCCTCCCCTGCTTGTATGAATCTGAAATGAATCTGAACTAAAAGTACTCCTTGAGTGGTTATGTTCCCAACCATAATTTGCAGTCAAGGTATGAATATTTTATACTCAAAGAGCCACTGAAGATTTGTAAAAAGGTTTTTTAAAAATAAAACACGAATACACTCATTTTAGTTGGCACAGGGAGACTATAGCCGGGGAAAACAAAAATACAGGACAAGTCTTCACACATGAATCTTTACAAAATGAATCTGGGTTTGTGTTTGGGGATGATCAGGAGTAGCTGTGGTGGGGACAGAGTGTCCTTTGGAGAAGAGAAATACCCAGAAGATGGAGAGCCGGGAAACAAAAACAAAAGCCACCCAAACACCCCCACTCGCTTCACACCCTCTGATGGTCCAGAAGAGCCCTTTCAGAAGGTCCTCTTCATGCACTGGCAGAAATGAGGTGTCGGCCTGGGAAGCCAGGATTCAGATGCCTGTGGCTTCCCTTCACTGCAAAAATAGATTTAAAAAATAATCCAGTCTTTGGCAAAGTCTTGCCCCAGCGAGAGAGACCTGAGTAGCTCCTTTGCTGTCCCTGTATGTTTTTCTTACCATGAATCAACAGTTTTGCGAGTTCACAGGCTACTTCAAAGCTACTGCACACAGTCGGAACGGAAAATTAATACATGTTAATTAAACATTTCCTCCTCTCTCCCCCTGCTATAAATCTGAGGGGTTTGTTCTCTTCAATCTACTGATTTACGCAAGAATTTGTTGAGTTGTTCTTACTGGGTGGGGCCTCTACTAGAAAGCAAAGGGAAAGAGCTATTCTTCAGCCTTCAACTCTGACCACTCAGGGGCGACCATTTCCCTGAGAAGTGCATGTCCTTTCTGTGGACGTCCACAGAAGAACCAGAAGGCTGCTGTGTTTCTGATATTAATGTCCATCACACACTAGGCTAGGCTTCCGCTGCTGCCGATGCGTGTTGCTGTTCTTATGAAGACTGATCTTATTCCAGACAATGAGACTTTTGAGAGTCAAAGGAAGGTTTTCAATATTGTCAAAGTGGCTGCCAAGGTTGCAACAAGACCTTACATAGGTCACACTGGTCTCAAGCTTCATATATAGCTGAGAATGACTTTAAACCCCTGACCCTTCTGCTTCCACCTCTCATGTATTGGGGTTCATTCTGTATGTCTACCTGCTACCTTGAATCCTGGGTCCTTGAAGACTGTATAAACTTAGGTGGATACAAAACCAAACAAAAACAAGACTAGCTATCATTTTTACTATTAAATGGGTACAGATTAGTGAGTGATGCTGGCCAAAGTGAGGCTAAAATTGTCACCTTGTAGGCTGTGCATGGGATAAAATGTGTTCAGCCTTGGGTGCTGCATACTTTTTGATCTCACAATTCTAACTGTTGCTGTAGATAACCTACAGCTATCGACGTGAACAGAGTCACCTATTACACTTATCATCAGTGCGAAAACATCTGGTCTCTGCTAATCCCCAAGAGACTGATGCCACTGAGTGCGTCACACAACAGCATAGAATGCAGGAGTGTGCAAGGTAGGGTTTACTGGAATGTTAGAACTGGGCATGATCTCCAAAACTTGGTGGTGAGAGAAACAGCACCTGAAGGAAGTGTAGATACAAGCTAAGCTGACATGCACATTAAGAGTCCACATGTGCACGAGTAAAAGATGTCCGAAAGCCATGTTAAAACCGTGATGGCTACTAACCTGCAAGTGCATTTATCAGCACGTGTGCTTGTGCATCTTACAGTGTGAATGTGGAGATCCGAGAACAACTTGTGGGCGTGAGTCCACTCTTTCCACTACACAGGTCCCAGAGATTGCACTTGGTGACAGATACCTTTACCCACTGAGCCATCTTGCAGGCCTGTGACCTATAATCTTTCAGGAGTGGAACTAAGTGTCTGAAGGGAGGTGAGGGGGAATTAACTTACAGTTTTTGAAAAACTTCTTATTGATGCATTATTTTATTATAGCCTTCAGTCACGCTTTGTGTGTGTGTGTGTGTGTGTGTGTGTGTGTGTGTGTGTGTGTGTGTGATCAAAAACTGCATCTGGAACCATGACTGTGAATTTCTTGAACTAATCTGAATTACTTCCTGCTTGCCACCTGGTGTTTCTGTTCTCATCTCAGTTTGCCTTGAGCACGGGGCAAGTCCTAACTATCAGCTTCCTGGTCAGGCCTTCCCCTCACAGGAAAGGTGTGAAGTAACACTGTGCAAATCCTCCATTGTGTACTTAACTTCTTGACCATTCCTGGGGAATTTTCACCTGGTTCTTTACCTGCCCACTTGCATCCTTCAGCAACCTTCACCTGTGCCAATATTATTGCTATCATTGTACTTTGTGACAAGCCAGACACACTTAGTGGCTTGTGACATGCGTTTGTTACCTCACAGTTTTGTGGTCCAGATGAGTACAGCTTCTCTGGTGCCCCATTACAGAATCCATCGCAGGATGAATTCAAGGCTCCTGGAACGGATTTTACTGGACAGTTTCACCATAGAGGGATATGAGATTGTTGGCCAATTTTGATTTCTTGTCTGCTGGTTTGAGAGTCTTAGTTCCTAGCTGGTTGTTGGCTGGAGGCCATCTTGATTCCTAGTTATATGGGCCTCTGCAACAGCCAGCAAGAAGGTGTAAGTTCAGGAGCAATGTAGTGCCACCACGGTAGATACTCATCACTGTCTACTGGCTAGGAACAAGTCGTAAGTCTTACCCTCATGCAAGTGGTCAACTAAACAAATGTTTGAATTTTAGGAAGTAGGAATAATTAGGGTCACCAGAGAACTTGCCACAGTTTTGAACGTGTGTGGTTGACATTTGGGTAGCCTGACAGAACTCCTTGGGAAAATTCTAGTAATCATACATGATTTTTCCTGGTGACCCCTTTTCTCTCTCCTTATTTTCATCTTCCCTGGGCATTTTCTCATCACTGTTCATTCATCCAGATTCATCTCTGTGACTCTTTCATCAGATGAAGCCAACCTGTATTAAAAAATTAATTCCATTCTTTCTCATGTTAGTTGCCTACATCCAGTCTAGTTCTAAGAACAGAGCAAAGTGACCTGGGAGCAAAGAGATTGAGCTTCTTCAGAAGTGCTTCTCAACCTAGGGGTCATCCTTTGGGGGTAGCTAACGGCCCTTTCACGGGGGTTGCCAAAAACCAATAGAAAAGCACAGATATTTACATTATGATTCATGACAGTAGCAAAATCACGGTTATGAAGTAGCAACAGAAATAATTTTATGGCTGGGGGTCACCACAACACGAGAAACTGTGTTAAAGGCTTGCAGCATTTAAGAAGGTTGAGAAGCACTGTTTAACAGCAATCTATAATATATCTTTTTTTCCCCAGATCAAGTGCCACTTCCCTTCCCACTGTGTCTCAGCTGACCCTTTGCACCCTGATCTGTCATTTACTATTCATTCAGTTGCCCCTGTTTTCCTCATGCAAGCAGTCACCATTTGAAATTCTCTACTTTGCTTGTTTGCTTTCTTGTTTGTTGTGCTGCTTCTGTTCTGAAGGTAAAGCACAGAGGTGCGGGATCTATTTATCTCCGTTCACTGCAGCATCTCCAAAACCTGCAATGGCACCAAACACGTGCTAAAACACTTAATAAGCATGTATGAAATAAATATTGGATTAGCCAGTGAGCATTCAGTGTGAAAGGTGGAGGAAACACTACTACTCATCTCACACAGTTCTTACATACTTCATGGCAGTGTGCTCTGCCTTGCTGGCCCAGCAATATCCACCTTTGCCTTGGTTATACTAAGCTTCTCCTCTTCTCTAATCCATAAGAGTTACAATGGCTGGACAGGGCTTCGAGAGTCCAGCAGGGTGCCCCTGTGACCCATCTCTACATTGTCAACAGCTCACAAATGAGTTTGCAGACATGGCTACAGATCTGGCACAATTGCTTCTGTTTACTTGTGTATTTTGCTGTCACAGGTAGCACAGTTGAAGAGAGAGGGTTAGGGTTAGTTTCCAAGTGTCTGCTGAGTGTAAGGTATTAGCTACTTGCTTGACCTTAATAGTGTCTCTTTCAACCTGTTCAGCATCCCCATTGCCTATGGAAGGTGTGGTCTGCTCCCAGAGGCACCATGACATTTAAAACAAACAAACAAACAAACAAACACAACTACCAGGGCAAATGCAGCTTCAAAGCCAGCTTCTTCAAAGAATGGAAGAATGTCAGTGAACACAACTGAAATGTATTCTCACCTTAGGGTGAAGCTTTCATGAAAACACAGCTCTGGGGAGGTTACGATGGGCTAGTTGAGCACTGTACACATGATATGAAATGACCTCACTTAAGCTTGCCCAGCACTTTGACAAGTCACTGTGGTAGGCTTTTGAGAAATGGATTACTAATATTTGGTTTCTCATAATGTTTATGCAAAATTTAATTTCACCACTAAAATTTGCATCGTATGAGCCATTACGGCAATACTTTTCTCATTACTATAACAAGAAGACACAGTCAAGGAAAGGCTTGCCAGAGCTGAGAACTTTCTAAAACATCCTGGTCAGTGGTGTTAATTCCTTTGGTGGTGTCCTCTGCCGGGACAGGGCCTGAGGGAGGATTGGCAGGGTAGCAGGTCACTAGAAATGCTTCTCATGAAGGTAGGATGTCCCTGTTCAACTGCCATGTGTGCTTAGCCTTGTCACCGAGTTCTGGGGGAGAGGGACAAGAAGTCCACACTAGGCATATTTTTGCCACTGGCCCTGAGATGTCCCAGACAGTTATGTGAAGGGGGTAATTAGGTCTGCGTTCAGGGAGGCGAAACTTTTCCATGAGTTTGTCTGGGTCTTGGAGGCTCCATGTTAAAAGGAATCTGAATGTAAGCTGGGCTTGCCCTTCACTAGGTTGTGTGACACTGGGCTGTTTTCACTTTTGATTTGCACTTGCATACAACTTGAAGGTCTAGCGAGTGATGACCTCATGAAGTCTTCAGAGATTTCCTATCTGATGAGCAAATGTATAAGTTAGCATCCCCTTTAACACAAGCTGAGATGGCAGTGATGATTTACCTTGTCTCGCACTCAGATACTTAAATTTTTGAAATAGTTTATTTTGTGTGTGTATTTTTGTGGATGTGCGTTGCCATGGTATTTGCATGGAGGTCAGAGGGTTATTGGGAATCAATTCCTTCCTTCTACTATGTGGGACCCTGTGATTGAACCTGGGTTAGCAGGCCTGGTAGCAGGTCTCTTTACCTCATGAACCATCTTGCTGGCCACTTCCTGTCATTCCTAAGGTGGAATGGTCTCACTTCCTATGATTTTAACAAAGATGGAAATCATTTAGCAAGAAAAAAGAGTGGGAAAATTTCCCAATATATAAACAACTCAGTGTGTCTGCTGTAATAAATAGTAACAAAAGAGACAAGTACCTAATATAAATAATGGAAGAAAGCTGCCTCTGAGAAGCCTTCTGTGGCATGCTTATTTCTCTTTTATGCTCTGGAGAAATGCCTGCTTTCTTGTTGCATGAGCTCTATGTTCTGCCTTCCTTCTTTCCCAGTGCTCAGTTTTATAAAATGGTGGTATTGCCTCTACAGGCGGCTTTACTATTCCTTGAACCAATACTCACCAAGCCTTCTTTACTTCTCTCTATGCTCCGTACCACTCACAAGCAAAACCAGTTGACCCTACACTCAGACACCTGCTATCAGCTCTACTGAGGCCCTCATGGTCTGACCTGTCCATCATCTTTTGGTTCTCAGGGCTATTTCAGTAGCTAGGAAGTGGGCCCAGCCTTTCTGTGCTTGTTGCCCAACCAGCAGCAAACAGAATCCTTTAAAAAATGTAAACTTGTTCCTGTCATTTCCACCCTTAGGAAGAAAATATCTGCACAAATGCAATTTGAGGCCAGTCTCAGTCCTTACAACGTTATGTCACAGACAAGGACAGACTAGATTCAAATAGAAGTGGAAGAAAGTCATCAATGTCAATTTAGTCCCATTAGGTCAGAGGAAGTAGCAGTCTGGACAGAAACACTCACACATAAGCAAGATCAAAAGTAGCAAAGCAACTATACAAATAGACTTGAGCAAAAAGGAAAAAAAAAAAGATATGTAGTCAACCTTGTCCAACAGGATACGTCGACTTGAGACCATTGGAACACCTGACTTGTATCTCCCACAAGCTGGGTTTCCCCTCCTAATTTATGGAGACTCCAGGGTAACAGCTATTCATATTTGTTTAGGCTCACTGACATTAGTACTCTGCCTCAGTACCTGCAGTTCTGCGTTGGGCTTCTGCTCTATGACTACTTGGAGCCCAGTTCATCATGTCCTCCCAGTCTAGTCAGTGGCAGGGGGTTGGGAGACAAGACAGGCTGTTCTTTATCTCTCACAGTCATCGTTCATGCTGCAGAACCATCCCTTCTGAGGCTCTTCTCACCAAGGTTCAGAATGTAAGTATTTCTGGTAGGGTTGTGTCAGAAAATCATGTCAGCCTGTTGACCTGTTACATCTTATATAGGCTATCAAACAGTTTTGTTAAAGAACAGGATGAGATGCTGGGGCAGGGATGGGTGTGTGCTTGCCTAGCACATAGACGCCCTCAGTTCTTTTCCCAGATCCATGAAAAGAAAGTCCTGAATGAGGCTGAGGCTCCAGAAGCAAGAAAAGATGTTTTTGTTTGTTTTTTCTAAAATGTGCATGAAGCTACCCACTTTTAAAATGGAGCGTGTAAAAATGGGAGAAGTCAAATTAGAAGAGATAATAAGCCAAAGTGCAGAAGAAAATTCCCTTAAATGAAACCTTTATACTTAGTGAGAGCATGAATTAAAGAAAACCAAAAGAAACTTTCAGTAACTTCACACAGCATGTATTCCTAGATTGGTCCCTGGATTATAGACATTTAAAGGGAAAACTGATGAGATAGAACAGTGTTTCCTTAACATTAATTAAAAAGAAACTTTTTCAAAAAGAAAGGGAAGAAGAGATTAGTTTCTTGAATTTGATAGTTGTCTGCGGCGTTGTAAGTGAGACTTCACCAGTTAGGGAAGCTGGGTGTGGAATATATGAAAGTGTTCTGTGCTATTTCACTGATTGTCTGAGAAATCTGAAGTTATCTCTAAAGAAATATTAAAAAATAAAAAAATTCAGAACTAAGAAAGTAAAAATAATACTGTAGAATAAGGTTTGTTTATATTTTTAAAGCTAAAGACCTAAAAAAATGGATAAACTAAGCCGATAAATGTGTTATTCTTTTTTAAATTTAATTATTTTTATTAATTACAGTTTATTCACTTTGTATCCCCCCCCAGTACCTCCCTCTATCCTCCCCTCCCAATTCCATCCTCCCTCTTCCCCATCCCTGTCCTTCTCCCAGTCTACTGAAAAGGGAGGTCCTCCTCTCCTTCCCTCTGACCCTAGTCTATCAGGTCTCATCAGGAGTGGCTGCACTGTCTTCTTCTGTAGCCTGAGGGGGCTGCTCCCCCCTCAGGAGGAGGTGATCAAAGAGCAGGCCAATCAGTTCATGTCAGAGACAGTCCCTGTTCCTATTACTATGAAACCCACTTGGACTCTGAACTGCCATGAGCTACCTCTGTGAAGGGGTTCTAAGTTATCTCCGTGAGTGGTCCTTGGCTGGAGGATCAGTTTTAGAAAAGACCCCTGTGCCCATACTTTTTGGATCTGTTGCTGTCCTTGTGAAACTCCTGCCTCTCCAGGTCTTACTGTCTCCCACTTATTTCATAAGATTCCCTGCACTCTGCCCAAAGTTTGGCTATAAGTCTCAACATCTGCCTTGATACCCTGCAGGGTAGAGCCTTTCAGAGGCCCTCTGTGGTAGACTCCTGTCCTGTTCCCTGTTTTCTCCCTCCTCCGATGTCCATCCTCTTTGCCTTTCTGAATTGGGATTGAGCATCTTAGCCAGAGTCCTCCTTCCTGATTAGCTTCCTTAGGTGTACAGATTTTAGTATGTTTATCCTATATTATATGTCTAGTATCCACTTATGAATGAGTTTATACCCTGTGTGTCTTTCTGCTTCTGGGTTACCTCACTCAGGATGATCTTTTCCAGTTCCCACCATTTACCTGCAAATTTCATGATTTCCTTGTTTTTTATCGTTGAGGAATATTCCATTGTGTAGATGTACCACAATTTCTGTATCCATTCCTCAACTGAGGGGCATCTGGACTGTTTCCAGCTTCTGGCTATTACAAATAAAGCTGCTCAAATAGGAATGAGCAAGGATTCAATGAACAGGGCTGAAGTCATGGTATAAAACAAAAAGTTGAGATGATTATATGTAGTCACAGATAGGTAACTTGTGAAACAAAAACTTTATATTTAAACCTTTTATTTGTTAATTTGGTCATCTTTCATAGCCAGTGTCAGATAATGTCCATAGTTGAAATGTGATTAGAGAAATGACTATTGTAATTACATGGAAGGCTTATATCCCCCTCCTACAATGAGGAAATATCTGAATTCCAGCAGTTTCAGAAATTTAGTCCCCAGTCATTTTATCTCCTTAAGATAAAAATACTTAAAAAAATCAAAAGGAAAGGTCATAAACAATGTGATGGGACTTTTCTGGTGTCCTCTGGTTTGTTCTCCCTAGCTGTCTGACTACCTATCAATTATCCTTTCTGGCTAGACACAGATGTCTTGTTTGATATTTTCTAGCAACCAACACTGTCTGACTCAGCTTACAGAGTCTTGAGGGGTTTCTCCTCCTTTAAATTTTATTTTTAATTATGGATATTTGTAGTGTAAATGTAGTGCCTCAGAAGCTGGAGGAGGAAGTAGAGTTTCAGGAGGTTGTGAGCTGCCTGACACAGGTGCTGGGAATTGCAGCTGGATCCTCTGGAAGGATAGTATGCGTTTGTAAGTGATAAGCCATCGCTTGAGATCCTGTATGGCGGCCGTTTCAATGTTGCTCTGAAATTTAAAATTTAGGAAATTTATAATTTATTTTAAATTAAAAGAACAAAGATTTTAAAAACCAAAACAGCATATGGATTGGAAGTGTAATTAAAGATGCTGTTGTGTGTTACACATTCCACCATGAATCAAAATACAAAAATTCAGTGTAATGTTTGTTTTCATATCCACCTGCCTGGAATACCTTTTATTGCTTCTGATTTTGCTCTGTCCCACTCTATTCTCTGCTTTGCCTCTCTTGGAATATCTGAGAACATGGTTTATGCAAGGATCTCCCTCTGTCTTTTGTATATCTGTGACACTTAATTCTATCAGCTATTTTATGGGTTGTGTTCACTTTCTGAAAGATGAAAAGGAAGAGAGAGAGAGATGCACCAAAAACAGATTTATAGAAAGCTCTAGAAAAGTTAAAATTTAGCTAGCATTATCTAAGTACTTACTTGGTTCCAGGCAGTGAAACAGCTGACAGGCTAGGAACCTGTAGCAGGCTGCCTGTTAAACAACCCACTATCCAAAACACAGAAACGGAACACTGTTTATTAAATGCTGTATAATTGGTATAATCATGTCATCAAATAATAATCATGATGTTGCCAAAAGGAAACAGGAAGTGACTTAATCCATCTGTATTTCATTATTATGGCTTTTCTTGAGAGATGAAAAAAATGAGTGATAGTGATTCGGAGACTGAGTCTTTCCTAACGACGGAGGGGAAACAGTTTTTCGTTTTTAGCTTTGCAAGGCAGAGTGCTGTCATTCTCCCACTTCTCACCCACGGTTGCTTTACATTTTCCTTTTTGCTATGCTTAAGGTAGAGACAGAGCTACACATGTACCGGGCAAATGCTCTATCCATGAGCTGTGTCTCTAATTCTCTATGCAACAGTTTCCGTAACAAAGTCTGAAGACTCATATAGATCCAAGGCAAACTGAAACATCTGGAACCCCAGCAAGCTCATTGTAGAAATGAGTTCTGTCTGTTATGTCTTGGGCCAACTGTATGATTGTTTGGTTGTATAATTTGTAAGTAAATAAAATGTTTACTAAAGTATAGACAATGAAAATGTGATAATTTGCACACGCACACACACATGCCAAATGCGACGGGATTGTGCATGATGTGTATAAATAGCCACAGCAATCATTCAGAACTTATTTAAGGTGAGCAGTTTATTTTCCCTAGGAACGCCCATTTTAGCAACTGTACACAGTTGGCACTGTGTGGAGATGGCAAACTTTGGGTCATAGCTACTGAGTTTTGTTCCTTGCACTCAGCGTTTTTCACATGCTAGGAAAGCACCCGACTACTGAGATATTTCGTTGGTCCTCATGGGTACATCTGTGCATCTGTTTTTGTGGTGATTCTGGGCATTGAAGCCAGGGCCTCAAAGGTGCAAGACAAACGCCGTGATTGTACTACTTCCCAGCCCTTTTTGTTTCTCTGGGGCTGAGGATGTACCTGGACCTCCATATATTAAGCACTGGACCCATGATCTGCATCCCAAGTCACTGCTGTCTTTCGAGTTTACATTAACCCAGTTCTCCAACTGCTTGCTCCTAGCCTCAGGCACTGTTCTGTGGGCCTTGCATTCCTAAACTCTTTATTCTTTCTTCTGCTATTACATCCAATTGACAAATACAGGCCAGGAAGGTAGAGGACTCACCCACACTATACAACATTTGACGGGTTGTCAAGGATTTGAATCCAGGAAGTCTATTCTCACAGAGACTGAAGTCAAACCCACTAGGTCTGGCATAACTGCACTGTCCCCCAAACATCCACACTTTACAGCTCTGTAGAAATAACTCACATTTTCATTGTTGTCTATGAAGTTTTTATTTCTTCTTTTTTTTTTTTCTCCCTCTCGTCCTTAGCTCAGAATGTATTTGGGGGGAACACAAATGACCTGAATTCCTGGTCTCCATGGAACTGCTATAGGAACTGAGATTGGCAGCTCTCTCAGACCACATAAGATAGCAGCAGAAACACTGGAATAAAGAAGCTGACCCCCAAAGCCAGAGTGTTTGAGTAGACACATGCCAATAAAGAGCCTGAGTCTCTAAGCCAGACTGCTTCAGGGGCCATATAAGACACTTTCTGATTTTTCCTCTGAAGTCTACTAAAAGCAGAGAAAGTGGGGGATACTAATAGAAAAGTTCCAGAAAGGCTTAGTGGAACAGCTTAGCAAAACAGCACATGAATGACCCCTTTGACTGTCTGTGCAGGTCTCACACAAGTGAGGGAAGCCATTGAGCTATTCCTGTTTCTACTTTTACCCCTGTGCCCTAGTCATTAAAACCTCCTGGGGGACCCTTGCTCCTTGGCAGATCAGGCTAGGAGTAGAAGAGAACCTCTGTGTCCATTACCCTACACACCAGCATTTGGCAGTTACAAATCTGTATGTTCTAAAGCTGCTCTTTCTTAGACATCATCCCTGATATATTCACCATACAAAAAGAAAGTACCTGGCCCTAATTGAGTGATCTTTCTCAAATACATCAAACTCCTCCTAGAAGATAGCCCACTCCTCAAAAACATTACAAAATTTAAAAAATGAAAGTGACAAAGTCGATGTTTCCCACAACCCTTTAAATGATCTAATACAAAGCAAATGTTTATCCAGTAAAAAATACTGCAATATAATTAATGTCTGACAAATTTGCTTTTGAAATGTTTCCTAGGTCTTGGTAGAAAGCCACAAAGCTAGATGCTTTTCAGTAAAGTGACATCAAGATTATGAATCATAAGACATGTGGGAGAATAGTCCACAATTTTGACAGTTTCACTCCATCTTCCTGCAAAAAAAGGAAAAAAGAAAGAAAATACCAGTTCTGGATCAAAGCTATCATTTGGGTATCTTATGTATTTTTTTTTTTACTTGTCCCTTTCTTTTCTTTTTTCTCTTCAATAGTTATGAATTCTGTTGAATTGAAAATACGCTCAAGGTAGAACGAACAAAAAAGAGATCAGGAAAAAAAAATGCATACAAAAAATTCATTACACTAAACAAGTTGTAAAGCCCCAAGTTGGAGAATTAACATGTGTGCCTGAATTTCAATACTAGCACAGAGTGTTAGAGTATTGGTCTTCATTCTCTCAGAAGACTGAACAATAAGGAATTGAGTAACCATTTCTTAGAGGGCTAGGGTCAAGCACAAAGGCATGTGACTGGCATGGTTTCCTGGGAGTGAAGGGGAACTGTAGGGAATTTCTCTTCCTGGGGCTGGGTTGGGGGAAGGGGATAAAGAAGTTGGGACCCACCTTAGAAGCATCCAAAGCGGTCTTATCCTTGAGTAGATGACAAAGTGTCCAAGATCTGTTGCATTCTAGCACTGCAAGTCAATCACAGCAGAGCAAATCAAGAGTGTCAAGATAGGTCAGCTTTTGGCTCATCTGTCTGAGGAGAGTGTTTGCCTTTCCTTGAGGCTGGTAGCCATAGAGCAAAGGGCAGAGTTGAAGCAATCTAAGGTCCTATTCAGATGATATTGAAGTTAGTGTTCACCTAGTGTCATTCTGTAAAGAAACCCATTTTGCCCTTCCAAAGGCTCTCATTCATCTTGAGAACATTCTTGGCCAACAGGTATTATTATGATAATACCTTAAGTTTGTTTAGTGCCCCCCCACCCTTTTTCCAGGGGAGGTCAAAGCCAGTTGGGCAGTCAGTCAACAATGTTTATTGAGGTCTTTTAGTGTGTAGCGATGTGTGTTAAATCACTGTCAGCCCACCAGCCTGTCCACCCCACACACTACTGTGGTCACTGTCAGAGCCCAGGGCTCACCCCATTGGGTGCTGCACCCGTCTGTCTGATTCCCAGCCAGCAGTTTCTATTTACCTAAATTGACTTGGGTTGCAGCAGACCTGATGTCATACATACTCTTGCAGATTTGTCCCCTGCAGATTCTGTCTGTCCCGACAAGCCACAAGTGTCCTGTCCAGGGCTCAGTGGCATGAGCTATCCATGTAGTTAAAAGCAGGAAGCACAAGTTGTTCAGGACTGAAGTGACTTAATTTTTCTCTCTTACGGAAAGACGAGTTGGTTTCCTGGGAGCGTATGACTTAGGTGCTTACCTGAACTCACTGTCCTGCCTGTTGGGAAAGTACCCTGGATGTTGGCCAAAGTACACACCCCTCAGTTCACATGTGATAATGAGAAAGGAATTTCTATTGTGTGCAATTGGGATTGGTGAGGAAACACAAGCCAGTTGTTCAAAAGTAGAAAAAAAGAACAAGGCAAAGGAAAAGTTTGAATATTAGTTTATGAATGCCCTTCTGGGAATGACATCACTTTCCCTTCATCCAAGCCATATTCCTCTGAGTGTGTGCTTCTCTGTATACCTGACACTGGATTGTTTAAACCAGGATGGTTTTTCATCCATTGTCATAACATGAAGTGGACTGTTGCAGGTCAGCGTGTCTTTGACCCTCTCGTTCTCACACTGTGGATAGAAATTTGATTAGGTTTCTAACAGTACTCTATGAACAACACCCATGTTCCTTGGATACTAGTCAAGAACCAAGTTAAAAACAAAACAAAACAAACCAGCAGACCAGGGATGTGACCTAATGGTAGTGTCTGTTCAGAATCTGCCGTGCAGGACCCTGGGTTAATCCCGAACCTGTGGCTGGCGGGGGGTGTGGTGAGTGCAGTGGAGAAGTGTGTGTAGGGTGAAGCAGAGAAATCCAATGTCACAACAAATTACATAATGCTAAAATGTGGATTGTTTTAATTTAAAAAAGACGAAACATACTATTTGTGATACTTTAAAAAGTATATTTCTATTCAGACAGATCATTTTGTGTTCGGATGTACATGGGTCAGTAACTACTATGAACCATAACAGAAACAAAAAAGTGACACAATTACCAATATTTTCAGTTTCTCATGTTAAAAAAAATAGAGTCAGACAGGTCAAGGCTACTATGGGGATCCACGTTTCTTCTAGTTCTTCCCTTGATCATCCTTAAATGGAAGTTTAGGTCTCATGACCCAAGATGGTGTCTTTTGTTGTTTCTAGGCAACAGGAAGAGGGATGTAGGACTCAATGCATTTACTTCTTACTTGTGTAATGAAGACTGGGTCATACTATCACTTCTGTCATGTGGGCACGTAGCTTTTGACTCAATGATAGCATGCACAGATTCTCCTACTATTAAGTTCTTACAATAAGGGTAGGAAATAAATTAATTTTTTAAGGGGCACCTTGGGCTACATAGCCCAGATTGGTTTCACTTTTCCTAGCTGCCTACCTCTTCTAGGACTAAAACATATGATACCATTCTCTCTCTCTCTCTCTCTCTCTCTCTCTCTCACATACACACACACACACACACACACACACACACACACACACACACACACATATTTCTCTCTCCCTTCCTCCCTCCCTCCCTGAGTTCTGTGGAGCAAATTCAGACCCTTGTGTTTACTGGGAAAGTGTCTAGCACTCTTCAGTAAGAAAAATATTTTAGCAAGACTAGCCACAGCCTCTATTCCTTAAGGAGTTAAAAAAAAAAATGGAGCCAGAGCCTTACTTCGCAATGTATCTTAATATTGTATCTTGTCAGAAAGTCAATGTTACACATCAGAAACCCACAGAAAATTCCAAGATCTTGGCCAGCTAATCTGCCTGTTTTCCTGTGCTCTTCCATGCAATGATAAAGATGGTGGTATTTTAGCTCTGAGCTTCACAGGGCAGAGAGGCCCATAAGGCACCACAGAGAGAAAAAGATCAGGGAGCAACAGACTGAGAACTTCCAGCACAGTGTGAAAGAATTTGAACACCTATGTCCCCAGCCTGCACCCCCCACCCCATGAGCGCGCACTCTGCAAAAGGCAAAGAAAAGTGTTCCTGGGAGGGCCAGGAAGGCGATGAAAGCAGATGAAAGTGCTAGGCACGCAAGCCTGATACCTCAAGTTTTACTCCCAAATCCCACATAATACGTGGGATGCTAATAGACCCATCTACAATCGCAGAGGAAGAATCATGGGAGCTCACAGGTCAGCTGCTTTGATGCGCAGAGCACAGCTGCAGAAGCAGCACAAGAGGTCCTGGCTCAACCAGGTGCAAGCCAGAACTGCCTCCTGAAAGTTGTCCTCTGAACTCCATCTACAGGCTTTGGCACTCACACACACACACACACACACACACACACACACACACACACACACACTCCTAACCATTCACTACTTAGGTTAGGGGCAGATCATTGTACTCTAGAGATCAAGCTCTCTTTGCTGTCTGTTCTAACCCACAGTACCATAGAAAATGCCATTCACATGTCAGTTAATTTTGTAGCATTTTTTACTTTATCTGAACAGATTTGTGTCATACATATTTTCTTAAATAACTCTTAACTCAAGGCAATGGTTCTCAGTTTCACCCCAGTTACTGTGTCTCTGTCTTATTTTCACACGTATCCAACATTAGGTTGCATGAATTTACTTTAACTGATTTATTCATTTCTTCATCTAATTCTCTAGCTGAATGCAGCCCACATTTGAGGAGTAGGGACTACAACAAGGATGCCAGCCCCAGGAGGAGACAGCAGGGACCCAGGGGAAGTTTCTTAAAGATCCCCTTCCAAATTTTTCATGAGTTTTTTGTAAAGACTTGTGTGTTGCTGAGTGGAAAGCACTTAGACATGTCTGACTTCTGTGAGCGAAGCACTGCTATGTGTGCTGCTCTCGAGCGCCATCTGTCCCGTCCTGGATCACATGTCATCCTCTTGTCCAGGCATGGGTCTGCATCTAGGCTCCCTGAGACCTGTTTGTCTCTCCCTGTGGTGTCACAGCTAACATTGTGTGTCCACTAACAGGGCTAAGGAATGCAAAGAGCTGTAGACATTCTTTCTGTATATGTCTGTGAAGGTGCTTCTACAAGAGATTGCCAGTCAAGTCCACCCAGTCTGCTGAGAGCCTGAAGAAATGAAAAGGAGATGCAAAGATGAACTCACTGAATCTCCTTGGGCTAGACACCCATCTTCTCCTGTCTTTGTATAGGCTAGCTTCTGGTTCCAGTACCTTTGGCAATACTAGGAGTTTTATATAATAAGAAGTCTTCTTAGCTAAAAAGAAACAAAGCCCCTAGTCTCCAGGCTGCTCCATTACCAGAAGATTCTTGGAAAATTTTGTCCCTTTGATTCTCCATCTAAAGGCTGGAACACAGTTGCAACCATAATGACTCTGCCTTAGGGATAGGACAATACTTAAGGGAGGATGTGAGGATGGTAGGGATGACGTTGAAGGATACAATGATGGCTCTTCAGACACAACAGTGCAAGAGAGTGGAGTTTCCCTCCCAGCTCTGTCTCCTCAAAGACCATGGGGGCAGAGGCACCGTGGTTTAGGATGCAGGTGGCTCATTCTTGTTTCCTTGCAAAACAAGACATGAGACTGTGTCCAGGTGGGTACCAGGCAGGGGCTAGCCAGAGTCAGATACTCTGCTCTGATTGCTTCTTATCCTGCTTCCCCAGGACTCCTGGGGAGTGTTAATGGTCACCTAAGTCAGAAAAGCTGGAAGAACTCTAAAATTTCAATGAATTTTAAATTGCAAAGATCTAGAGTTATTTCAGATTCCACTGAAAATGTAA
The DNA here is from genome assembly GCF_907164565.1 of Psammomys obesus. Taxonomy (NCBI): domain Eukaryota; kingdom Metazoa; phylum Chordata; class Mammalia; order Rodentia; family Muridae; genus Psammomys; species Psammomys obesus. The sequence continues at coordinate 2,398,289 of NW_026586816.1, read as the reverse complement.
AAAGTAGGAACAGGCTTTCTTTTTATTTGTTTTGTTTTGAGACAGCATCTCTGGCTGGCCTGGGACTCACTATGTAGACCAAGCTAGCCTCAAATTTACAGGGCCCTTGATTCCATTCTTAACAACAAAAACAACAGTTTAGGAGTCTGAGGGTGTAGCTTAGTGGTAGAGGATTTGCCTAACATGCAGGAGGCCCTGGGCTCCATCTTCAATACCACCCTGGACCCAAACACACACAGTAATTTAGGAGAAACTTAGATTTGAAAGAGGGAGGGGTTATGCATACCTGAAGTGAACAGCTATGTAAAGATTCGTGATGAGAGAGCCAGTCATCACTTCTTATGGTCCAGCACCAGAAAGTGATGTTTAAAGAAATGATTCTTCGTTTTTTTGGTAGAATTTTCCCTGGCCTATGAAAGTTAGTTCCAGGGCATTAACAAGGCATAAGGCATAATAGTGAATTACAATTACACAGGATAATATTTGTTCAGCTATTTGAGGATCTTCATAGCTGAATCTTGGCTAATTTGATTCACTATCCGGTGACTATTCTTAATTCATTATAAACATTTTCAGAGGTTTTAATTATGGGGATCAAGCTGAAGTATCTACAGTTCTTCACACATTTAAATGACCCCTCAAAAAAACAGAGGAAAATGACCTAGAAACTTATGTGGCCTTCCAAAACCTGAACTATTGCCTCAAAATCTGTATTTCTACCCACCTGAGGAACAGGAATGAACTTGATAAAAATATTTTGAAATACAAACCCAAAATTTCTTTATACTAATTTATAGTTTTATGGCATTACTTTGTAACTAGCCTCTTTGTAGATCTGCTTGAGTGTGGAAAAAAGTGGAGGGGATTAGAGAAAAGATGCATTTTTTTCAACGTAATTGCTTTGTTTTACAAAGGTGGGTTTCTCCAACAGTGTCTTGTTGAGAACCTGTATGTCTTTATTCTTATAAGGAGCTATAAAGAATCTAAGGCATTTGACAAGGGCACACCTCTCTGCCTCCCTCCATGGATGTTAACATCGTGATGACAGCTGTGCTGTGCTTTGGTAGGTGGATCTTAGTACCACGGAGGCACTAAGAAAAGCACAGCCCTGCACAGAATTCGCAAGATTCTGCTCTGCTGAGGAGACAGATCCTGTTTGGATCTTACCAGAGATGAATCTGAGACCTGGCCATCCATCAGACCTAAAGAATTCCTCGAAGGATCGAATGTTGCATTTGTTTGGAGATGGGACAGTGGGGTGGCTAAATGACAGAACCATAAGCCTTGCTAGAGAGATTCAGGGCTCTCTCCATATGTCTGGAGGTCCTCAAGAAGGGGCTGTGCATCCCAGGAGCCCTGTGGCTTAGCTCGGATGGGGTAGTCAGGCTGCATGTCCTTCCTGTCTTTCTAGGTTGTGTCATTGTATGGGAGTCCTGGGCCAGGAAGGCTTGTGCCCCTCACGGATTTCCTGCCAGAAAGAACAGGATTTTTTTCTCTCTTGGCCTCCTCCACACCACTGGTCTCCCACTTCTTAGCATTATAAAATGTGTCACCTGAGGCATTTCTATGCTAATACAGTTGTTAATGGTGCCAGACTAGAACCATTTCCTTTGTCTTCACAGGTGATTTGGGGTGTTCTCCCCAATGTAAATACCCATGCAGGGTTATGTTTATTGTGCATCTGCAACACATAGCTTTGGGTTCTAAGACTAATGGCCTGGTAACTAACAGGTGATGATCTCAGAGTCAATTCAACTAAACTTTACAATGAAATTTACCATCTAACTGACTTACATGATAAGGCAGCTACTTGATGATCTCATCAGCAGCTTTCACAGGCTGTCATATAAGACGCTGACGGAGGCTTCAAGGCAACCTGTTCTGGGGCTTTTTTGCTTCTATTGTGCACGCATCTCTCTCTGTCTTGCTGTCCCTGTCTCTTTCTCTGTGTGTGCATATGTGCGTGCAAATACGCTAAAGAAAAACGAGCTGATGTCTATGGCTGGAGTTGAGCTGAACACATGAATCCACGTTCTCTTTTTAGCATAACATCCTTGGAAAAGGCAGTGTCGTGACTGTCATTTTCTTCCACAAACCCTCGTCATAATTATTTGTTGTCCTACAGCTCTGCCTGCTGGAATCGATGTTGGCATGCCACAATCAAACACAGCATGGATGCATTTGGCAGGGGCTGTGGTGTGGGTACATATGCTACAGAAAGGACAGCTGGGCGCTGCCACCTGCCATCCCTGCTGATATTGATTGTGGGCTAACCCACCCCCAACTTTGGGGAGTCTCTGGATGTTGTTAAGGAGAATATGCAGGCTTAGGAAAGCACTTTGACTTTTTAAGGAACCGGACAATTCACCTGGTGAATGATTCTTCTTGGATTTCCTTTGGATATTTCCCCTTTCTTGAATGTTTATTTCTCAGTCCATCCTAAACACTGTGATTTTATGCACATGCTCTTTAAAATTGTATGTATGTATGTATGATGTATTTATAATGTAAATGGGAATTTGCTTGTATGTATGCCTGTGTACCATTTGTGTCACTGGTGCCAGCAGAAGACATTAGATCTCTCCAGGATTGGAGTTACAGACAATTGTGGGCTGCTGTGAATGGGTGCTGTGAACTTAGCTCCGGTCCTCTGAACAGAAGATCAGCTAGTGCTCTTAAAAGCTGAGCTCTCTCTCCAGCCTCCACACGTTCCATCTTCCTGTAAACCATTCAACAGTAGGCTGCTGGGAAGGCTTTGCCAAATATTGTGGGACAGCCGTTAACCAGATTAGCAAGGGGAAAGGAGAGAAATGAGTGTGGCTCCTTCAATATTGCTCTTTTCTGTAAACTTGCTTGCTTTTCACTCATACTACAATCCTCTTCATTTCTCTTCCTTTTTCTCAGGGAAACTTGTCAGAGGGATTCCAAACTAAAGCATGGAAATGAGGCTTTGATACTAATGTGAGGGGACTTGCTTGATGCAACTCACAGCCCACTAATTAATAACTCAAACAAAAGGCAGCTGTGGGGAGCTTCAGTCACGGCAAAGGGGTGTTTGGGAACTTCATGACTCCGCTAGCACATCTCTCATCTGCATGAGGCTGGTATTGTGCATGGAAACCTCTTCTTGGGGTCTATATGCTATATGCCATGGGCATTTGTTTTGTTTTGTTTTTTGTTTTTCTGAGACAGGGTTTCTCTGTATAGCCTTGGCTAGACTCACTCTGTAGACCACACTGGCTTTGAACTCATAGCAATCTGCCCAACTCTGCCTCCTCAAGTGCTAGGATTAAAGGTGTGCTCCACCGAGCCTGGCTCATGGGTAATTTTTTTAAGAAAATGTATTTGAATCAAAGTAATATTTTTTTTTCCCTCCATGCCTTTTCTCTGTGTATTGTATTTGTATGCCTCTCTGTCTCTTTCAGGACAGAGTCTCACTCTGACAGCTGCTTCTGCTTTCTGGGTAATGCAATAAGACATGACACACATCTTGCCTGGCTCAGTATGTTTAGGTAAACATTAGGTAGAAGAAAAAAAATATTCTTGGCACCTATATTGAACATTTCATGAATTTTCTAATAGTTTTCCACCCCAACCCCCAATCTCTGGGCAGTTCTGAAAGAATGCTTTACTCTTCTTAAAGTTCCATTTGTGGTAACATCAAATGATTAATACTTTATTTTTATTTGATTTGATTTTATTTTTACTTTATGTTTTTAAAATAAGGTCTTGCATATAGTGCTGGAACTTGCTGTATAGCCCAGGTTTGCCTTGGACTTGAGACAATCTTTCTGCCTCTGCCTCTGCCTCTGCCTCTGCCTCTGCCTCTGCCTCTGCCTCTGCCTCCTCACTGCTGGGATTAGAGGACTGTGTCACCTGAGCTGGGTTCAAATAAAGAAATCTGAGTTACCTGCTTGCAAGTACATCGACTCCTTCCTGCTTTGATGGAAGTATTAACGTTTTGTTTCAAAATTATCAGTTGGGCCAAGTGCTTATTTTTAAGTGTCCACTTACAAGGTAAAATTATCGTTATTTCTAGAAAAGTAGAAAAGTACCTGTCTCAGTACCCTGTCTTAGAAAGAGAAACTGGAGCGTGTGTTCACTGATGGTGTGCACCATATCCAACATCGGATCAAGGTTACTGACGAGGGATCTTTAAAACACCATGATCATCTTAAAACATTGTGAACATGAACCTTAACATGTAATTCAGAACTCATGTCCCATAGAAATTAAATGCTGTTACTTCCAAAAGAAGTCCATAGGACAAGGGTTCAACTTAGTCGTAGGACATTTGCCTAGCATAGGTAAGACCCTGGGTTCTACCCCTGGACCCATCTCCAACGTTTGTGAAGGAATCTTGGCAAACCTGATGTTTCTTCCCAGAAGTAGAAACTAGCTAATGTACTTGAAAGGGCTCATGGTCATAAACTCCCTAAACACCTGAGACTGAAAACCTAGCCCACCCCAGGAAGGTAGGAAAAGGCTCAAATTTAAGAAAACATGCTTTGGGAAAAGAAATTTGCATGTACTTCATAATCACACTGCAAAACTATCTCCAAAGACAGAATTTCTGTATTAATTTTATTCTTTCACTCCCTTAGTTTGCCATGATCATTGCTGCATTTAGAGCTGAATTTCCCTGGAAGGATTGGTATGCTAAAGCAGTTGCTTTAGGTCTGAATTGTGTTCAGAACCTTTCGGTGAGTGGGTCTGTAGAGTTTCAAATGTTGTATTCTTGCCTGATTATCTGGATGTGAGATTCTGAGCAGAGAAAATGCCGAATTGAAAATCAACTCTGTCAGTAATGAAGATTCCCTCTGCGTGTTTACATTAGATCCCTTGTCTAAAAATCTGTGTCTTTGAATGTGCTGATAAATTTTTTTAGATATGCATGGGCTTTGAAACACAGGGGAGAACAAAAGAACACAGAGGTAATTTTATTTTATTTTTATTGTGTGTATCTCTCTCTCTTTCTGTGCATATGTGCACACATGTTGGCGGGTGCCCTTGGAGGCCAGAAGAGGTCGTCAGATTCTCAAGAGGTGGAGTTTAGGTGGTTGTGAGCCACATGACCTGGGTGTGGAGAACCTGGAACTTAGGTCCTTTGAAGAGCAGCAAGTACTCTTAACCGCAGGGCCATCTCTTTATGTGGGTGAGGCTGTTTTAGCCACAGCCATATGTGAGCCTTTTGATTGATTGCTTGTTTACTTATTTAGTTGTCTGTCTGTCTATTTATTTAGAGACAGGGTCTTGTTATGTAGCCCAGGCTAGTCTTGAACTCACTATCCTCCTACTTTGGACTCTCCAGTGTTAGGATTATGGGCATTTGTTACCATGCTGGCTGTATGTGACTTTTAAAGTAACAGGTACATTTCCAAAGAGATTGAAGAACTTACTGCTCCTATTCTTTGGCTGTGAAGATGCTGTGAGGTGCAGAAGGAAGGGACAGTGACCATGGTGTGCCTTGTTTCAGAGGCCTTCACAATGTAGATGCTTGCCTCAAAAGCATGCCTTGCCTTGCAGACAACATTGTCATTAACTTAGGAGTCTGGCCTCTGTAAAGCCTGCTTTGGGGTAACCTATAAACAAAATGACTGTGAGGCTTATGAAAACATATGAAAAGACTAAAAAACAAAATAAATAGCATGCATCTGTTGACTGTTTGCTGTAGCTCACGTGATCTCCTTGGGCTCCATACCACTGCCTCCCACATTTAGTTAGGTAAACACGATTCTGGGAGGCCTGAGCGCATCTCCGGAACCAGACATTTGGCATTAAAAAGCAAAGATCATGTAATTAACATGAACATTCTAAGCTCCGATTATTTCTAAGTGCTTGCTCAATTGTTTCTTTAACAGTTTCGTTGGCAATTTTGCAAAGGTTTGTTCTGGAGAGTTGGGTCTATATCCAAAGAGCAGGCAAAGCCATTAAAAGAATTACCTCTCCCTCCTTCACTCCCTCAGTGTAAATCTGGCTCCCAGAGGTAGTGGCTAAGGCAGAGACAGAGCTCCAGATGCCTGGGACTTTTGAGGGGAACTCTCAGGAGAAGGGAAAGGAGCCCAGTAAAGGTGTGGCCTCAATGACACCTAGAACAAAGAATTAAACAGGCTAAAGGGATGGAGAGAAATGAGGAAGAAAGCAGCCTTAGACAAAGATGTCTCTGAGTTGGTGACATATAAACAGGGGCCAGATGGAGCGAACATCTGGGCAGGATGCTGCCTATATAGAGGAAAGCGAATATGCAAAGGTCCTCATGTAAGCATCTGTTCCTGGTTCAGGGACCAGCAAAGAGCCCAGAAGAGTTGAAGAGAGACTGGGAGGTAGAAGGAAAAGACAAAGGATGATGTGGTTGCAGAAGGAGCTGGAAAGGAAGAGCAGTTTGGATTGTCAGCTAGACCATAACAATCAGGTGCTTTGGGATATAAGCAGGCATCATCGACCCAACCACCCTCAAGGATTTTTGTGTTTGACTGAATGATTCTCCTATCTTTCTCTCTCTCTCTTTCTGTCTCTCTCTCTCTCTTTCTGTCTCTTTCTCTCTCTCTCGTGGATTGTTGGTATCTTTTTGTAATGGCTACTAACACTCTGCTCAATCACTGTTTTGTGACATACACTTGGGACCTAAGTAAGCTACAGTTAATGTTACAGTGTCAGTATTAGTCAGTTTTCCATTTCTGTGACCAAATACCCCAGAAACATAAAGAAGAAAGGTTTCTTTAGATCATGGTTTCCATGGTTTCCAAGGCTTCAGCTCCTGGTCACTAGGCCCCAGTGCTTTGGACACATTGGGTCTCTAGTGAGTCCACACAACATGGTGGGGAGTGTGTGGCAAAGCCAAACTACTGGTAGCCAAGGAGTGAAAGAAAACATGAAGAACATGTTTCTTATTCCAGCCATTTTCCCACAGTCTATTCAGCTATGAATGCACCAATGGATTGGTCCACTCATGAGATGAGAGCTCATGTAATCTAATCTCTTCCCAAGGGCCCCACTTCTGAACAGCACTCTACTGAAGAGCAAGCCTTCAGCGTGTGTCTCTGTGTGTGCATGCGTGCCCTCAGAAACAGGGGGATTGCATGAGTCCTTGGTATTACAGGAGTTTGTGAGACACCTAATGTTGGTGCTGAGATCTGAACTCGGGTCTTCTGACAGAGCAGTAAGTACTCTTAACTACTGAGCCATCTGCCTACTCCGACATGTAATTTTGAAGTAGACATTTGTCGTTCCCCCTCCACATTCCACATCTACATATAAACAGGCAATAAGGAATCCATACAATCTGTCTCTATAATAGAATATCTTACTCAATCACACAAACTTCTGAATGCTGTCACCATCAGCAGGTAGAAATGCATCCCTTGGAGTCTACTAGATGCCAGTATGCTCTAGTTACCATGGTTGTATGAAAAAAAACATACTCAAATTCAGACTTCAAACAGCGACATATCTTAAACTTCCAGAGCTCCTGGGTCTTGTCAGACAGCATAGTAGAGCTGGTTCTGCTCTGCAGGGTTAGGTCTCAGATGAAGGAAAGGCTGCAGCAGTTTGGAGGCACCTCACTTGCATGTCTGGTGCCTTGACTGGGATCTTTGCATATCCAGAAGCTGGAACAGTAGGCTCTGCAGGTCTATCTCCACATGGCAACTGCACCAGGGTGGGCTTGGAGTAGGCAGGTTTATTATCTTGGGGTCCAGACTCCTAAGATCTGGATCCTAAGAGAACGAGCCAGGTGCAAATGGGCCACCTCGTAGGACTGAACCTCAGAGATCAGGAAGGCATCAAAACTTCTGGCAAATTCTACCCATACTGATGGTTACACAAGAATGTGTAAGGGCACAGGGAACTAATACAGGGTCCTCAGCTGTCATACATGGAGAAGCCGTACATAGGAACAGCAGCCATGCAACAAGAGAAGAGAGAATACATCAATCTTTGGACAGTGTGATCCCTACACGGCCCAGGAATATGGCGCTCATTGCAGACCTAACTTCTTTATTATTATTATTATTATTATTATTATTATTATTATTATTATTATTATTATTATT
>NW_026586816.1:2389268-2390228 GCF_907164565.1 Psammomys obesus | reverse complement strand
TTATTATTATTATTATTATTATTATTATTATTATTATTATTATTATTTACATTTTATTAACTCTGTATCCCAGCTGTATCCCACTCCCTTATTCCCTCCCAATCCTACCCTCCCTCCCTCACCTCCTCCCTGCCCCTTTCCAAGTCCATGGATTGGGGAGGGCCTCCTCCCCTTTCCAGACCTAACTACTGTGCAGAGCTCATGGAGGTACGTCTCAAGTCCCCTCCTCTGGTACCTTCTCATGAGGGGCAAGAGCTGAAGGGAGGTTTGAGCCTGCTGGCCAGTAAGACAATCTCTTCCCCTTTCTCCAAATGTCTCATATTGGGGAGTCTCAGTGGTTTAAGTCAACACTGGGGAACTTGCTTCATTTTAATGTGTTTTGTTCAAACTGAAAATCTATTTTCCTGAATCCAAGTGACTCTAGTCTCCATTTGATGGGGCCAATATGGGGTGTTTCTCATGTCAAGGCCCAGGAGAGTCCATGATTTCAAATTCCTACGAATTGGAAGTAAGAGGGTGGATTTTCTTTCTCTCACTAAGGTTTTCTGGCAAGTTCCACCCTGCTCACATGGAAGGAGGAATGCATAGCACAGTTCCTGGGTCTGACCTCCACTAGGGGTAGCCTCCTCCTAAACGTCTTTACCTCCTTATGAAGCAGCCTGGCTGCCAGGATTTTATTGCAGGGGTCCTTAAAAATGGCCACCACTTTACTGTGTGGTTATGCCTGTATAAGCTGGTTGTATCTGTGTGGCCTTCACACTGCCAACTTTAAGGTCTCAGCTTCCCTCCAGTTAGTTGGTACTTTTTTTTTTTTAAGGACTGAAGTTTTATGCACCTTGAGGAGTTTGTGGTTTCAGATTTGGAAAGATCCACTACTCAGAATCCAACTGAATGTTCCCAGAGACTTGGTGTGTGTGTGTGTGTGTGTGTGTGTGTGTGTGTGTGTGTGTGTGTGTGTGT
>NW_026586816.1:2235240-2389258 GCF_907164565.1 Psammomys obesus | reverse complement strand
TGTGTGTGTGTGTGTGTGTGTGTGTGTGTGTGTGTGTGTGTGTGTGTCTTACATTCATTGGAACAAGGTGGCTACAGCAGGCAAGCATGGCTGGGGCCCTCTGCACAGCCTTGCTCCTTGGTGAAGCTGGAAGGTATTTGCTGCCCACAGCCTGGGGTGACAGCAAACATTCCTCTTCGGCCTGGTGTCGGGGTGCACCGGGATGTGTCACAGCTGTGACCACTCAGGTTGGTCTTCTGTAGAAGCCTGTCACAGTGTGTTTACCTGAGAATGAATGTGAGAGGCCACAGGGCTAGAATTGTCTTGTGGGCAGAAGAAAAAGTGACCAGCTATTTTAAAGCCCACAGCTGGACATTTTGTCCATGGCCCATGGGTCACATGAACAAACAGGGTTCGTCCAAGGAGCAGGACCTTCTCCAAACAGATACAGCTAAACTCCAGGAGTCGCTTTCAGATGGAAAGAGAGGGGGCAGAAGCATCTCACATGAGCTGTGATGAATTGATTCAGTTCCTGAGGCGGTGGCGACAGCCTGTGTGCTTTCCTCACTGCTGGGGAAGGTGGCTTGGTGTGCACACAGAGATGCTCACCCAGAAGCGTATACCTCTCACCCACATGTACATGCCCACATAGATACGCCTTTGTACATGTACACAGACCCACAGGCACATACATATGATGTCATACACACATTCACACAGAGACAAACAGCTTTATGCATTTATACACACATGCAGAATCTCATAGATAAACACCAATACATTTCACACACATCAACAGTACAACTCTACATGACCCCACACATATTCACACAGACACGGGCACATCTTCAAATACAGTTATGAACACCCACACACAAGCTCACAGCTCACACATAGATACATGCTTACTCTCAGCCTGGGGACTTGAGCTTCCAAGTGGTTCTGCGACCAATATGAGGAGGCTGGGGGAGTGGGGGTGGAGGGGTTCTCCATGGTCCGTTGACTTCATGTACGAGTGGGCAGATCCCCAGCAGAGAGCATGCCATTTGCCTCTTCCTGTTTGGCTACCTGTGTTTGTCAGCTGCAGTTTACCTCATGCAAAGTGGCTTTTCTCTCTGCCCTTTCCAGCTGTCTTTCTAGGATTCAATATTGGGGAAAATGACATTCTGAGACCATCATGTGCTCTTCTCTAGCCTCAGCTGCCTTGAGAAGTAGTGACTGGCATGATTTGTAGACACCAGCATGATCTGAGCTGGCTGAGGTCTTCTGAGACAGGGTCTCTCTATGTCCAGAAGCTTCCTAGGTAGACCAGGCAGATCTCCAACCCACAGGGATCTACCTACTCCTTCCTCCCAAGTTCTGGGATAAAAGGCAGGTGCCACTACACTTTGCCCACCCATGATTTAATGTTTTGGGTGTGGATCATGACTTAGGACTCTTTTCTGAATTAGATGAGGAAACCATGTTTTGTTTTTGAAATTTCAATTGTTCAAACATTTATGATGTAATGTTTTACTGGAATAAAAAGGAATGATACTTCTTTTACAATCAGTCAGACTTCTAAAAAGTCTCTCTCTGTCTCTATCCACCTCTCAGTCTCTCTCTGTCTGTTTCTGTCTCTCTCCCCAACCCGTGTGTGTGTGTGTGTGTGTGTGTGTGCGCGCGCGCTCATGCGCACGCGTGCGTGTAATAATCACTGTGTATATGCTAATGTAACTGGTTCCCAAATTTCTGCCTTCTTTGCCTCCCGTCTTACTGGTGTTACAGACTGAAGCTGCCACATCCAGTCTTATATATGTGCTGGGGAGCCAAATTTAGTTCCTCTTGCTTGCACGGCAAGTTCTCTCCATGGGCTCCTCTCTACATCCCAGCCAATACTTTTGATTTTCTTATAGCACTTTTAAGATCTTTATAGTACCATATATTCAGGCTGTCAAGTCTTTAAATGATCCACACTAAAATTCTTTGTATCTCCTAGCACTAACCATCATTCTCTTGCCTTGTCAGGGCCTTTACTGAAGGCTGATGCTGTCTGGGCTGCCCAAGCTGCATAGGGATATGGAAATGCAGTATAAGGCTTATTAATGACTATTTTGGTGTGCGCAGTCAGTTCTACACTAATTAAATTCACACTGTTGGGCACCTAGCATCATTATTTACCTCTAGAGTTTTCTGTCTAGCAAAACCTGAAGCTTAAACAAGGTTGAATGTGAAACTTGTCCCTCAAGATTGTTCCCTGACCTCCTCACACTTGGGTGTCTTTGCACACAGGCATAAATGTACACATGTACTCCTCTCTCCTTTAGCACTGAGATTCACTAGGCAGCTGAGGAAGGCTTAGCCAGACTCCTTATTGGGGGCAGGGTTTCCCACCTGTGAGGAAGGTGGGGAAGCCACTTGCCATACGGAGAGACCCAGCCTTCCTCCAGGCTCACAGAGAAATCGAGACTTTGGTCCCTATTAACAGCATTGAAAGACATTAAAGCAGTTTCATGTAGACAGGAAACTCTAGGCTGGTGACTGACAAAGGATCTTAACTTCTTCCTCTATTTCTTAAGAGAGATGTATAGTAGATAATGAGGCTACTACCTGGCAGGACTGCACCAATCTGGCTCTCAGAAAAGCCCACCACTCCTCCTCAGTGTCCTGCAGCCTTATTTAAAGCATTCACAGGGATATATGGTCTCAATATAGTGGGAGATGGGATTTTCCAGCACTCAGTGGTTTGCTCATTGCCAGGTCCAGCTCACTCTGCCCCTCTTAGCTGATTCATTCCTTTTCAGTCCCTACCATAATCATGCATGGACAGGTCCAGCTGGGTCAACACTGAATGTATACCATACACTGGGATGAGGGAATGAGGACCAGGAGCTCCAACTGCAAAACAGTGTTTCCCATCTCAAACTTAAACCTTGACAGGAAGATAAGACAGAGCTGAGGCATGCTCAGAACCATTTGCACTAGACAGTTCTTAGTGCTCATTGCCTTAGAACAATGTCTGAAAGTAGAAGTGAGGGCTAGATGGCATTTGGGGGATAAGATAGATGTGTTGGTAAAGTGACTTAGGTAGTATCTTGTAGAGCTCCCAGTTGGCTATTCTAGAATATCACCAAAGACTAATAACGTACAGTGATGACAGAAGAGGTGATTGTTTTCTGGTGACACCTACCCACCACCCAGAATCTTGCTTAATTTTCATTATCTAGTGTGTTATTTGGATGAATATAGCAAGGCAAGTAGTGCCGTCTCCCTTTACAGATCATAAAACTGAATCATTCACAGATGAGAGAGGCTGACTTATCTGCTCAAGGTAATGCTTTAGGACTTGGCCAATCTGGGCACCCACTGCTGACACTGAGACTCTATTCCTTTCCAGGAGACATTGGACATCTAAATGACCAGTGTTTAAATTAGTTTTTTGCTATGCATGGTGAGGGAGAAAGACAGGATTTCATTTGGTTAATTTTAATTAATTAATTTTGTTGTTCTGAGTTTGGAACCCAGTTACTTTGAACATGCTAGACAAGGGCTGTACCACTAAGCTCATTCCCAAGTTCTATTTCCATGTGTCTATGTGGTCATAGAGCCTATCTGGCGATACTCAGCTAAGCTCTCGAGGCTACTCTAGCTCCCCATGTTTGTCTAACTCTAAAAGTTTTTTTGCTGCCTCTTCCCCTAGCCTGCTCTCTTGTGAAATTCCTCGTGCCTTTGGCAGGCATCTCTGTGTGGCTTCCCAGTCGCCAAGATGCTTCAAGTTGATGACATCAGATGAATTCTAAGTTCCTGAATACAGTTTCCTACCAGTGTGGCCCTAGTTTAAGTACTGAGAAAGACAGTGTGGATTCTGGAACATATGCTGGATGTTATTTCATTTAAGCAATAATTTGGCTCTGCTGAGATCAGAGAAGCCTGGAGAGATGATGGAATTTCATGCAGTGAAGCTAGAACTTCCATTTCCCTGTACATCTCTGGGTGCAAGCCTCTTGACTTGGCTACATTTTTTTTATCCAAGCACATTTTAAAGGCCAGCAGGCATCAAAGCAATGACTTCCCAAACTGTAGTTACAGGATCCATGGAGAGAATTAGAATAATATCCAAGGGCCTCAAAATCAAATCCAACATGAGCAGTGGACTGAGGGTGCCCCTGCCCCATCTGAGAGGCATCTCATCACATTTAGGGTGCCAGCATTGTTAAGGTACTTTTATTTTATGTTTGTTTTTAAGCTAATTTATTCTGTTTTGGTACTTTCGTATTGACATGAAAATGTACATACAATGGCTAAGGGTCCTTCAATTGTCAACAGGACATCAGTGTCATGGCTATAAAACTAGTAGTGTTTGGCTGGTAAAATGGCTCATTGGACAAAGGCACTTGCTGCACAAACCTGACACCCTGAGTTTGAACCTTCAGAGGATGAAAGGTCAGAACCAGCTTCAGAAGTTATCCTCTGACCTCCACAGGCATGACATGGCATGTGTACATCCACCCTTACATGCAAGCAGCATGGACCACCCTTCAATAGTAATAGACAAAATAGAAATTTACAAAAACAATCCGGTCTTAGAACTGATAAAATACATTCTGCACATTTCAAGTGAACGCATTCTGGCAAACCAGACTGATCGTTTTTCAAAACGTTACAGAATTCCTTCCATTCCCCCTTGATGTTATGGTTGCTAAAAATGACAAATCACAAGTGGTCTGTCCTGAAAGAGGCTTTCTTGTCAATCACTTTGAAATGCTTAGTGTAGGCTTCCCTGCCGCCTGCTTCCTGTGAAGTCCTTTGCCGCTTAGGGGGTGAAGCAGGCTCCCAGGGCGTCCTGGAGCAGCTGCTAATTACAGACAATCAACACATGATTGGCTCTATTAGGAAGTGTGGCCAGGCCAGTGCTAATCTTATTATTCTCTGAAATAAATGACATTTCAAAAAAGAAAAAAATAAGAAAGAAAAGTCAGTGTACAACAGAGCACTGAGAAACATGTATGGAAGCAAAGGCCACGTGACCTTTTGCCATTATCAGAGCCATTCCTTCAGTGTGCTGCTCCAAGCTGTCTCTTCAGAAAATATTCTTACACAGATTATCACATTTTTAATCTCTAGATTCTTGCTAGAAGCCCATTTAATAGATTTCAATGATTCCTGTGAATGGAGGAGACTGAGAAAATGCTTTGCAAAGACAGTGAAGAAGGAAAGCCCCCAAGAGTCTTCAGAATTACACAGTGGCCCTGCAAAAATATCAGCAATTCTCAATGGCCACATGTGTATTTATAGTTTAAGGGTTTGTGGTCTGGATGATTGATTTTCAAAGATTGAAAAAGCCAATAAACAACAAAACCACAAAACTCATAGTAGATGCTAGGTGCTAGGAGTGAGAACATTTGAAAATGTTAGCATCCAGTACTTTGCTGGGACTTCGTAAAACTCTTGGCATGGCTAGCTTAATGATGCCAAAGATGAATGAGCCTCATCTTCCATATTGCTCTTTGCATTTAAGGTGTGACTATACAAACCCTTCTCTGTTGGAAGACTTCCTCTGACTCCCTCCAGTATGTGTGACTCTGGAAAGCAACAGAATTTGGATCTTCAGAAGATCTTCCTGACTCCCTCAGAACGCAGAGGAGTATCTTAGTGGCCCACTGCCAGATTTGTCCCCCTGTGACAGAAGGCAAGGTGCCTGACCAGAAGTATGCTAGTCCCCACTTTTCAGTCACCTTATTTGAATGTGTTATTTAGGACAGATCCGGGACCTTACCTGTGAGGGACTGTGGAATCTCAGTTGGGGGTGAAGGAGGACAGAACTACTGACCCCTACTCTGTTCTCCTTTGCAACTCGTACCACTGGCCTTTACAGTTAGCCCAGCGGCCTCAATAGACACCTGTTCACATGCCAGCACGTCAGAATAACCAAAACTTAGGTGCTTCTCGATACCCACTACTGCCAGTTTTCCAAAATTGCCAGAAAAAAAAAAAGACTTTACCCTATTAAAGCAAAACTTGATAGAAAAACAGCTGGTAAAATTGTTTATGATCTTCTAGAGTTGAAATTGCCAAGCACAAAAACATCATTGGAGCTAGATAGCATCATCCCCTTCAGCTGGACACCATCAAGTCATGGTCCCCGCACTGAGACGGCAAGGCCTGAAACTTCTTCCGGAGGTAAACAGTTCAGTATATCCGAGCACCGCCAGGAAGAGCTCCAGCAAGTTGGAACTGGGGGAGGAGCTTAACTGTTCTCATGAGCACAGTCAGCAAAAGGGAGCTCAAAATGTGTTGGGGTTTCACTCTGTCCTTTTAGTGCAGACCCCGAAATTCAGCTCCCAGTAAGAGGATGACATTAATTTCTTTACTGAGCTGATGGTTATTGGGCTCTTGGTGTGTGTATGTCAGTGTAGAAGAGAGAAACCAGTGTGGTTTCTGCTTTCTTTCTTTTTTTAAGTATTTTTAAATTTCTTTAATTCACGTTACATCCTGCTGTAGCCCCATCCCTCCTCCCCTTCCAATCCCACTCTCCCTCCTCCCACCCTCCCTCCTATTTTCCTTAGAAAAGGAGAGCTCCCTTTCCCATCCACCCCAGATCATCAAGTTGGATCAGGACTGAGCATGTCTTTTACTGTGGCCTGGCAAGGCAGTCCAGCCAGGGGGAAGTGATCAAAAAGCTGGCAAGTGAGTCCCTGTCCGGTGCAGTCTCCACTTCCCTTCCTAGAGGACCACATGAAGCCTAAGCTGCCCAGCTGCTCCATCTTTGGAGGGGGGCGGTCCTACCGCAAGCCAGTGCGGGTGTTGACACTGCTGTCTGACAATGTCCTGACAGGTTTTTACACTCCTGGACTGCAGATTAAAAGCTTGATCTGGGCTGGTCTTGCACATGGCAACTCCCAAGTTGCCCTCCAGAGCAATGCATGGAATCACAGACCTCAGATCGGTCAGAACAGGAGCAGGCCAGGGCAGTGTTATCTCCAAAGAGCAACATAGACAGCTTCTTTACCAGATCATGTGGCAAACCTACACCAGTCTTCTCTCTTTACCGCTAAACTGTGCTCTGCATGAAGCCCCCCATTCATTGCACACAGCACCCCGCATCGCGTATGACTTCAGTCATGTTTTCATTTGAAAGCATAAAACACAGCCAGCCTCTTTTGGTGCTTGTCCTGTGTATTTCGTAATACAGGTGCATGTCTAGCCTCTTCCCGTTCGTCATTTCTAAGCTGCTTTTGAGAACTGGCACCCTCTGGCCCTGTCACCTCCAGTCAGGAAGGAGTTTAGCGCTGTGTTCAGGATGTGTGTGAACAGCTTGCTGTCCTGTAGTGCTTTGTATGCTGCACTGAGCTCTTCCTGAGGAAGGACACTGCTCGCTATGAAAATAATTCTCTGGCATAGGGACACCTCTGTCTTCAAGGTAGGGAGCTGGGGACAGAGAAACACAGTGTGGCATATCGGTAGGCCTCCTGGTCAACAGCAGCTGGCTTCTTCGCTCCATGGGGTCAAGGGAAATTAGGGGCGGGGTTGACTCTATGCTGTGACCTTCATCAACTTGAGAGCATGACCCAGGGGCCTGAGGACCCCAGATTATTACTTCATCAGCTCCCTGGGGTGTCTGACAAACAGGGCCTCCCCAAAAGTCAGGGAAATAAAGCCTTCCTTGTGATGCAAAGCCCCCAGGTGTGATGAAGAGCTTCCTGGCCTCATCTTGAGTGCAGCTGTCCATAGCAACTCTGGCCTAGCTGGGGACTTGGGGCCTGGACAGCTCAGGTGGGCAAACAGCATCTGAGGGGAGAGACTCTGGTGGCAGGATGTGGATTCCACAGCAGGAAGCATCCAGCTCTCATGTGCTCCTCTCCACTGACATGTGGATTTCCTCCCGGCTGACCTGGCTGGGGTTTTTCAGAGTGCCACACCTGGACCTGCCCCTGCCAGAAGGACAGGCTTTCACAGACTTGGCTGAAAGTTTCTTATTGTATTAGAGGTGGAAGGGTAGTGTAGGAAGGACAGGGTGTCTAAGTGTTTCTGTGAGGGCGCTCCAGTGGTGAAATGTTCTTTCCAAGGTTCAAGACATCTTTCCTCACTTCCTTAGTGCCTGAGTTAAGAAAATGCACCACATTTCCTAAACGCAAAAGGAATTAAAACCTCTCCTAATTCTTTCACTCAGAATCACAAGAATCCCATGCCTGAACACCAGATAGAAGCTGGTTTCCCTGTTAGTGATATCTAGATACTACATTATAGCCTCCTCTTTGGGTTTCTTTCCATAGCACGCATACTCATATGTTATATAGGGATAGGTCCAGTCAAGGTTTGGAGGAGTGCTGGTTTTCTGCACTCAACTCAGAACCTCACATAGTGAGTCTTTCATATTTGGGTCCTACCGACACACATCCTCCTACTATGAGCTCTTCATCATCACCCTAATGTCTCCTAGAATCCCATCTCCATTGAAAGCACCCACAATGGACCTAGTTGTTGCAATCTTTTTATCTTGTTTTTTCTCTTCAGATTTTCCTGACAACTGCAGCCCAAGGGAGTTTGACCTCTCTACACACTTTTTGCTAGCTAGCATGCTGTGTCAATTGGCATCTAAGCATTAACTGTTTATATTCTTTTTTCTTTTTTCCAAGACAGGGTTACTCTGTGTAGCCCTGGCTGTCCTGAAACTCCCTCTATAGACCAGGCTGGCCTTGAACTCAGAGATCTGCCTGCCTCTGTCTCCTTAGTGCTGGGATTAAAGATATGTGCCACCACTGATGGACTATATTCTTTTTTTTTTTCTGTAAAAATGTATAGATGTGCATGTAAGTGTGGCACAGGACAGCTTT
Organism: Psammomys obesus; assembly: GCF_907164565.1. Classification (NCBI taxonomy): domain Eukaryota; kingdom Metazoa; phylum Chordata; class Mammalia; order Rodentia; family Muridae; genus Psammomys; species Psammomys obesus. The sequence continues at coordinate 2,380,466 of NW_026586816.1, read as the reverse complement.
GTGTAAGGCTGGAGCTGAGGCAACTTGCCCCTCCAAGCCCGCTGCAGCCGATGGCCCAGGCTGGGGCAATTCCTAGTCTCCGTCATCCCAAGCTTAGGTAGGAGCCATCCCACGCTGTTCTGGGGCCCCACAAGCTCTGGTGACCCACTGACACTGGTCCACCCTTGCTGCAGCCTGGAGCCACTTGATACTTTGTATTTAAATGGAGTCAGGCTCCCGGCTCCTCAGCTCATCACCGGTTGGGGTAACCCTCCCCTGGGAGCTGCAACATCTCTGTTGAGGAGGTGTCCTCCCAGAGATGTGAGGTTCCTGGGCTCCTGTGTTTCAGGATACCCTTGGGACTTTGTCCCACCTCAAATCTGGGACACCTTCCCAGTCCTCATAGCTGTGACTCAGATTTGTGGCCCTTGGTGTTATGGGTGGTATGGACACCTTCCCACCGGATCAGGAAGGTAACCAACACACAGAAACAACATTTGGTGCTGTGACTCAGATTCACAATCTTGGAGCTGTGGGTTTCCCTGACATGCTTCCACCTAAGTAGCACAAAGAAGGCCGACCAACAAAAATAACAACACATTGTCTGCACATCTTCCAGTGACTGTGCCAGAACTGGGCAGTTAGAATGTAAGCTCCCATTGGTGCCAGTGTTTCGCTTATCTTTGGCAGCCATGTGTTCTTAGTGTGGGCCCAGAAATGTCATATAAGCCAGTGCTCTTTGGTGTTAGGCGAAAAATATTTAGTTTAGCATAGCACAGTATGAATTGTATCTTAACGTGGCTACTTAGTAGCCCTTTTGCTTCTTGGTGTTAGCTGGAGTTGAAGTAAATCAGCCTCTTCAGCCCTGATGGTGGCAGCTTTAAAGCATCTCTTTTGTTGGCTCTTTCCCAAGAAGGCCTTGGTGTAGCAGCTTTGTTTCCGACTTCAGGTTTAAGCTCTAGTTTCCTTTGTCTAGAGTTGCCCCTGGAGGAATTAAGTCACAACTGACCCCTAAACTCAGTGGAAACATCAGGCAAGACTGTCAATTTGTGCTTATACCTTTGCATGAGTGAGGCAGGGTGCTGCATCCTAAGAGAGCTGTAGAGCATGGCAGTGAGCTCTGGGCTCAGGGACACAGTTATCCCACTGGAACCCTCAAAGGAGTCAGTCAGGTTTAAGAAGCCAAACCAAATATGGAGGTTCAAAGCATGGTCAATTTGTCAGGGTCCCTGGGTGGCTCTTCTGGGCCAGATTGCCTCAGCTAGAGCTGCGTTGTCTCAGATGGCTACTAAGGCTGGAAGCTAATTCGTCATCTGGCCAGTGGCACATGTCCCTCATCCTCCAGAAGACAGACTTGGTCTCACTCTCCTGGCAGCAGAAGAGACCAGACTTCAAAGAATAAATGATTTTTAAATCTCCTCAGTGCCACAGTTTCTCATTGTTCAGTCCCAAATGGAGGTAGCTGATAGGCCCAACTGGCTGATGGGAAAAGGGTCAAGCTTGCTAATTGGAAGATGGTCAAACTTCGACAAAAGTGACCCTGGGGCTGAAAGAGATGATAGGGCCAGGTTTATAAGTTCTCTGCCATGATTTCTCTACAGGGTTGTCGAGCTGGCGTAAGCCTAGAAGGAAGTGATGGGTTGTGAAAGGTGGAGGGTGGCAGCATGGGCTGCAGAGACAGCATTGAGCCTGCAGGAGAAGCTGCAGTACCGTGGTGGTGGAAGCAGATGTCATGGCAGTAGAGGGTCGGAGCAGAAGAATGCGAAGACCGAAACCAGAGAACTCAGGGTGGGGAAAGGCATTCTGAGCGTGCACAGGGATGAAGAGGTGACCCACAGAGCAGCATCTGTGTCCACATTCCACTGGACATTACTAAGTGTTTAAGGAATGGCTTGTGATGCCTCTCCTCTCTGATCCAAGCAGAGATGAAAGAGGCTCTGGAACTGTAGGTCATGCGAAGCTTTGGTTAGGACACACGGCCCTACGTGTTCCCCAAGAGAAGATGCATGCTCTGGGAGCATTTCCCAGGCCTACTGCACATGCTTCCATGTATTAATAGGAACCCATGTGGAAAGCCCACAGAAGAACCCAGAGTCCTTCAGGCAGAGAAATACTCAGTGTTTTACAGTGACAGGGTTTTTCGATAACAATTTCTGGGATTCAGAGGGAGTTCTGGATTAGTTGCTACTGTCAGCCAGGTGACTGATACATATTAGATCACTAAGGGCTTTTTGGAATGCTGCCACATACTTAACCATGCCGTCATGTATTAGCATAGCAATGTCTCCCAAGGTCTCATTCTACTCAGTTTTGGCAGTAGCCCGCTAGCCATTCCAGTATAACCATAGTATTGTCTTCTGTGAAGAGGCACTCCCCTCCAACACCAAGCTACTTTTTAAGTAACTCGTGTTATATCATCATGTCATGTAACGTCTTTGACACTGAGCTGGACCTGAAGCCCAACACTCCTATTTGATTTCCCTAAGAAGACCTTGAGATAGTCAGATGTCCAGGTTAGGAAATTTAGGAGACCCAGAAAAAGAAAAAACAAAAAACAAAACAAAACAACAACAACCAAAAAAAAAAAAAATTGAGTTCCAAGGAACCTGGAATGGATTCATAGTTATCAAAAAAGGTGAGATTTAAGTCATCATCAAAGAAGCACTTGCTAGGCAGAGGAAACATGGTGAGTTGTAGAGGTGATTGAGCAAGCCACACCCACTTCAGCTGTTCACATTTGGTGTGCCCTGACCCAGGTCATGCTGAACTCCCCCCTCCCCCAGTGCAGTGTTGGGCATTCTTAGAGTAGGCTGAAGTGTGGGTTATGGTCAGCAACGCCCCCCCCCCCCACCTCACTGCTCTTTCTCTTTCACATGTACCTATTTGTTCCTATTTGGTTTTTTGTTTTATTTTTTTAGCTTTTCCACTATGTTGTGACACCGCATGTGATCTTTATCACAGAAACTGAAGTCACCTGTTCTTAAATGTCTCTACCTCGACAACTATTTTGTAAGAAAACTTCTCTGTAAGTTACTCAGTCTTAGGTATTCTGTTACAGCAACAGGAAATGGGCTAAGGCATTGTATTTTCTCATTGCTATGACAAAATTGCTGAAAGAAGGCCATGTAAAGGAAGGACTGATTTTTTGGCAAATTTTCATTGCTCTGAGTCCTCTAGCTTGTGATACTTCATTAGGACATCTCTAGGAAACTGACAAAACACACACTCACACAGACGCACAGCACGGCTAGTCTAGGTTTCCCTGGCTATCTTGAGTTTTGCTTCTCAGTGCACTTCAGCTGTAGATATATGAAGCTTCTCTCCTCATGGCCATTCTGGGCCAGCAGCAACTCTGTTGAGGTCACTGGCAGAAGAATAAATGAGAAAGAGAAAACATGTGGGATTCTGGAATCCTGGGCCCACAGCTGGGAAACTACCCTTTCCTCCTCCAAGCTCAGTCAAATTGTCAAATCAAGTTCAAGCTCAACTATAGAAGCAAAACACAACCAACCAACCAACCAACCAACCAACCAACCAACCAACCAACCAACCAAAAAAAAAACCAAACAAACCCGTAAACACCATCTCCATCTGGCAAGAGTGAGGGTGTAGAAGGATGAGGAAAGAAGGTACATATTGCAATCTGTCACAAGCCAGAGACTGCCAGCCTGGGCCAGGCTAACTACACTGTCCAGAAACCTCCATGCTACCCTGCAAGGAAGGAATCCCTGCTTCACAACACTGTGAAGGAGGAAGGCAGAGTCCTAACACCTCTCTTGAACTCCCTAACGCTGCACAGTTATTAAACATAGGTCCAGATGACAGCCTACCTTGGTTTTGTGGAGATAAACCCAGGATTTGGAGATTGAAGACTCATTCCAAAGTCTAAGCTCTGTGAAAATCCCATCTCTCAAGTCTCACTCAGATGACTGGACTATATAGCTCTGCAGTAGCTGATACTGTGAATAGTCAATCTTTCATTCTAAATAGTGGTGTTCTCTGCCATCGATTGATTGATTGATTGATTGATTGATTGATTGATTGATTGGGACTGAACCCAGAGGCCTGTGTATATCAAGGCCTCTCACTGAAGTCATACCCAAGGCCCCACTGTTGAGATTTTAAATAGAGTTTAGAATCACAGGCTTTCACAGCAGGCAGATATGTATTACATCAAACTCTATGCACAGCACTGACTGAGAGTCCAGGAAGGGTTAAATTGCTTTTTCCACCTGCAGCTATTTGTCAAATGAAGATCTTCTTTTGAGATTGGAGCATGTTGCTCTTTTTATTGTCTTGGTGTTAGAGGTAAGAACTCTGTGGTTGCTAAGCACTAATGTCTTATCTAAGGTCACCAAGCAATAATCAGAGCACCAATTAGCCAGGGGTGGTTCTCCTGGCCTCACAAACGATGTTTTTTTCACAGGGAATAGCACCTTGGCCTTTGGTTAAGTCAGATCTAAGACATTCCCTCGGCAGAGGAATGGTCCAGTCAAATCTCAGTAGGTCACTTGGTGACCGCACATTTTATTTGGACAAGCTGCATACTTTTAAAACTTAAGCTCTTAAAAAATTCTTTTAGAAATGTCAAGGCTACTGACGTATTTAAAAAAAAAATGAGCCAGGGCAAACAAGGATGACATTCTTTTAATTCCTTCCCCACTGGGTCATTTTCTCCTTAACATCCAGATCTATCTTCCATAATGGACCCTTGACCTATGCAGAGGTCCACACCTCAGGGAATCTGTGAAGCAGCTGGAATTTTTTTCATAAGTTGATTCAGTGGCCCTGCCACCCTTTCTCAGCAAAGCGCTAGCAGATGCTCAAATACAGAGATAGGAAATGAAAAACCCAAGCCAAGCCAGCAGCTTTCCTCAACCACTCCCTGAATGGGGCACCAAGAGCACAGCCACAGAGGTCACTGAATGAGGACCCCAACCCCCTCTAGTTATAATGTGACCTTCAGTTCCCTCTCATCCCCAGCCCATCATGTTGCCATGCTTGCTGAATAAGAAATGACCCCTTTGACCTTAGATTTATAATGTGGTTTTGAAAAGATATTTCCCATGGAGACTGCCTATGTGTCCCATGGACAAAACTGAGTGCTTAATATTGTCTTCAGTCACCATTACCTACCTTTGTCACTAGGTGGCTAAAATTTTGGACAAGAGACATACTAATACTGTATGGCATTAAATGTAGAATTGCTCACTTCTAGGACACTAATGACAAATACACAGTCACAGAGACAGCAGAATTTTGGAAAAATATGCTTTTGGATGACTTTATAAAGCCAATTTCTTCATATTAAATGATTTCCTTTTCAGCCAAGGAGCTGGGTTTTTTGTGGGTTTTTTTGTTTTGTTTTGTTCTTGTTTTTGTTGTTTTGTTTGTTTGTTTTTCAGGTAAAGTCTTTTCTCTATACAGATTGTGAGATCATATCTAAAGACAATGATGGGATACAGCAGCCCCACTATCGGGTATGTTTCTACAAGAAGGGATAGCTGCCCTCCTATGCTTACTGCAACACTGATTACCTTGGCCAAGAACTGAAAAGAACTTAGACTGTCCATCAAAATATTAGTGGATAAAGAAATGTGATACATACATACACACACACACTCATATATAGGGAATTCTGTTTATCCTTGGAATAGTGAAAACCCAGGGTTTGTGAGGTGGCTCAGTGGGTAAAGGTGACTTCCACAAAGCCCGATGACCTAAGTTTAATCCCCTCGGCCCACAGGACGGAAGGAAAGAAACAACTCCTGCAGGTTCTGCTATGATCCTCACATGTGCTCCATGGCATGTGCATGTCCCTCCAAATAATCAAGTGTTATTAGAAAGTGTGAAAATCTATCTCTTGGGACCCTGTGGTTGCATTGGAGACGGTTAGCTCGCTAAGATGAGCCTGGAACAGAATGCCAATGCCCACGACCTCACTGTTCGTAGCATCTGAAAGAGACAATTTCACAGAGGCAGATAGTAGAATGCTGGTTACCAAGGTCTAGGGTGTTGGTGGCAAGATGTCAGCTACAGGATCTAATTCTGTTTAGATGTGAGGAATAAGCTCAAGAGATATGCGAACATCATGGGATTCTAATTAATAGTAATACAGTCTTGAAATCTGTAAGAACAGATGTTTCCTCCACACAAGAACCATGCGAGGTCACACATTTGCTAAAAAGGTACCTTTCATCCGTCTATAGTGCATCTGTACCCCAAAATATCATGGATGCAATCATGTTATTAATAAGATAATAAAGAAAAGACATTTACATACATTATGACTGGTAGGCTATCAGACTGTGAGCATCATTCTAAAAGAATAAAGTGTTAACTTTAAAAAAAAAACAACATTAGAAGGGCATGGTGGCGTGTGCCTGTGATTCCAGCACTCAGGGAGGCAGGGCAGGGGGCTGTCTATGAGTTCGAGGCTAGCCTGATGTACAAAGTGAGTCCAGGACAGCCAAGTCTATACAGAGAAAGCATGTCTCAAAAAACCACCCTCCCAAAAAACCCAAACCAAACCAAAGAGGAGACATAAATCATGTTTCAAAACCATGCTATAATTTAATTAAGAAAACCTGCTGCATGGAAAAGCCACCTTCCTCCATACTTATGTGAAAAATTATAGTTTGTAGTTTTGTGGGTGAACATCCTCAGGTTTCAGTGAGAACATTAGAATTTCCATTCCTTCTTTCCTGATACGAGGCCCAGGCCAGCACTGTCACACAGCAATGCCACTTGGGGCCCCTTTGTATTTTCTACAAAGGATCCACAGCAGGTGTAGATCCGAGCCAGGCTGTGGAGAGCAGTTCATAGAGATGGCGACCACCGACCACACTGTAGCATGGTCTCCAAGAGAGGTAGCGGTGTTTGGAGTGCTCCCTTTGGGGTCCAACAGTGCTCTGGGCTTCCTCCACAGGCATCAGTCGGCAATAGGTCCTAAGTTACAATAGAGAGAACATAAAGGAATGTATCTTTTCTTGAGTATCGTGTTCTTCTGTGAGGTACTGTTAAAATTGCTTTATACGTCAAAGTTGTAGACATTTAGACAAATAACTCATTATTAAAGAGAAATTATTGAAAATATTAACAAGGATGTAGTTAAAGCTGGCTTGCCATCCTCAATAGCCAACAAAACAGGATGGCACACCACAAACATCTCTCTATTGTTAGACTCAGCACAATCTCACTGCCAACCCCACTTACCATGATGAGTGAATGCCGGTAATTGGAATCCATCGATTTTAAAGTTTTGCTTATAGTAAGTGTGTACATTTACTTGGCTGTTTACTGCCTGGCTTAGAAGTGGCATTCACTGGAGATTTCTGATGTCTTACAGCTGTACAAGTTTAAATGGCACACACAAATAGTATCCTATTGTGCTTTTGAGTTTTCAAGACAGGGCTTCTTTGTGTAGCTTTGGCTGTCCTAGAAATTGCTCTAGGCTTGCCTTGAACTCACAGAGATTTGCCTTCCTCTGCCTCTTGAGTGCTAGGATGAAAGATGTCAGCCAATGCCCTCCTCTTCCTATTGTGATTTGACATGCAGCTTTTCAGGTTTCTAGAGAGGCAGTATTATAAAGTTGTTAGACGCTATGAAGTCCCTCAGCTGCTCATCCATGGTGAATGCCTTTGGAATGGTTCTGTGCTCTACTTTCAGGACAGTGTGCAAGAACTTATACACGATATCCAATGCCTTGCCATGTTAGAGGCCTTTGCCCAAGTTTGAGCTGAGGGGAGGATTCAGGGTGTGTTCAAGTCAGAAAAAGCTAAGATGTTGAGTAAGTTAGGAGAACAAATAAGGTCTTGATAAACCCATCCTAAGGTGAAAGGACTAAAAACTGAAAATGCATTATATATCCCATCCCCTAAACATTTTGATTTAGCAATCTGCAGACTGTTGAGCACCAGCTATTACCCTTGCATGGTGAGTAAAGGGAAGCTGGGGTTTACTGACCCTCTGGGTACCAGAGACAATAGTGTACTATACAAAACTAGATGGAGTATGAGCCAAACTAAGAATTAAAAATATGGTTTCCTGTAAAATATGCCACTTTTGCATAGTTCTGAAGTTGAGAAAATTTAAGTCAGTGTACATGTAAATTAAATGCATTTTTATTCAATTTCTATGCCCCCTTAGAATGGGTTCATTAGGATAAGACCTCACTGCAAATTAAGGAATACTTGCATTACTAAATTGTTCATGAGTTGATACTTTCAGACTGGGTAACCCTGGCTGGGAGGTGACAGCTCAGACACCACCCCTGGCCTCCACTGCTGGGCATTCATTGAGAAGAGGAAGGTGAGGTCCAGGACTTGATACTCTCCTGCCACACTTAGTGTAGGATACTGTCAGCCCTGAAGCTGCTCACGCTTGTCAAGGACAAACAGTGTGCTGGGTCTTCCTCTGTGGGAAGTGAAGTGTCCCATTTGCTCCCAATTCTTACAGGAAAGAGGAAGGGAGGTGGAGACAGAGGCAGAGACAGAGTGTGAAGTCCTGGACCTCACCTTCCTCTTCTCATAGGCACATCCACAACGTCTATAAAGTCACTTCAGTGGGAAGATCCTTTGATCTACTAAGCAGTAGATCTATTAAGCAGTAAGGTGTCAAGGTCCTATCCAAATTCGTCGAGCTTTGTACTTCATTTTATCTTTATAAAAGCCCAGTGCAAGTCAAATTTTTTCACTACTCTCATCTTTCTCAAAGGCACAGCCAGGTCAACAGAGAAGAGAGAGAGGGAGGGAGGGAAGGACAGAGACACAACTGAAATTCAAACCCACATAGGGTAATCTCATAGGAATGCACGGTCTACCTCTTTCACTCTGTACAGGTTCCCCCATAGAGTCACATGGGGAAAACGCAGGTCTCTGAGCTCCTGAGACAATCAACTGCCTAGAGCTTCCTTAAAAAAATAACTCAAAACTAAACCCTTCTCCCATAAAGGTAGAACCTTCTTGAGTCCTTGTCCCTTCTTCTGGGTCCAGCATAGTACTTGTGCCATCTAGTGGACAAAAATGAGAAGTTTCACAGTGAGGGATCTGCAACAAGTGACCACCAAGCAATCCTTGTCATCATATTCCAGTCTCCCTGGAAGCCACCTCCTCAGGCCTAAGTACAGCAGACAGGACATACTCGAGTCCAGGAGCCAATGCGGCAACTAATGAGTCTGTCAGTACAAGGGAAACAGAACATGTGAGCATCTGACTTTCTCCTCAGCAAGATATGCATTCTTTACAACCCCTAGATGACATTTGACACTGTTTGGTTTTAGAACATAAGATGTTACTGGAAGCGCGTGGGTGGAGACAAGGCATAGAGGTAAGCACCCTCCACAATACAAGTGGCTCCTAGAATGAGAATGACCTGATGTGCTATGTAACCCTAGTTGGGGAACCCAAATAGTTCTCCCTAGTATAGGGAACCCAAGGAGTACACCAGTATAGGGAACCCAAATAGTACCCTAATGTGTAGATCACAAATAAAACTCCAATATGGGGAACCCAATATAATATTCCCAATGTGGAGAATCTGAGTAATATTCTTGATATGAGGGGTTCAAACCGTACCCCAGTGTGGGGATGTGTGTAATGACTCTTCAGTGTGAGGAGGCCTGTTCTATCTTGCCTGGGGGTTGTCTTTAGGAAGTCCTGATGCTGTGATACTGTACACAGAGCCCTCACACACACCATTCCTTCTGCAGACTAATCTTTCCATACTGTTCGCTCTTTCAGGGCAGGATTTTCCTCCAAACTCTGGCCAGCCCTCATTCCCTCTGGGCTTCCTGCTCGCACACCTCCGCTTCTTGCCTTGACTTGTTTTTCTACAGACAAATCTTAGACCAAGATTAGGAGACGAGCAAAGAGAACCCCAAAAGGGGGAAGAGAAGGGACCGGAAGTATGAGGGTAAGAGGTAGAGATGGGCAGGGAGCTGGGGTTCGGGATTCCTGGTGAAAGGGGTTGCAATGATTCATGGCGAGTGAGTTCCATAAGAGGGGAGAAGGGTTCACCTCTACTCCTTCCCTCTGGCTTGGGGACTGACAGAACTGTGTACACAGAGACGATACTTCTCTGGTTTGCAAATATTCTTTCATTTTTGTTGTCATTATATTATTCATTTTTATTGCTTCTGAGACAGAGTATTACTATGTAATACTCTGCTGATCTAAAAAATCTTGAGCCTCCTGCCTCAACTGCCCAAATGCAGCCTCAACTGCTCTCATGCTGGGACTGCAGGTGATGTCTTGCCAAACAGTGAAATGTGCATTCTCCTGCTCTGGTCTTCAGAAACAAACGAGTTACCTCAGTCCACTAAAGCTCTGGAACGCAGGACTGAGCTGGCTTAGTTGAGGAGTCCACACGGCAGGAGGCTGGCTCAGCCCAGGAGGATTCTCAGGCTGTAATGTCACTGCACAGGCAATACTAGCTTGTGTGGTCTGCAGCCAATTATCAGTGCTTTTCGAACTTACAGGCTTGTCAGCAGACCCCCAGGAACATTGCTACATCACACCCTAGGCTAGAGCTGGCTTAGTTTTCTTAGTAAGAAAAGCAATACTTTTGTTGAATTTCCCACTTTCAGTCAAGCAATGAATTAACCTTTTTGAAACCACAGAGGAGACCACAACAGAGATGAAGCTGTGTTAGGAGCAATCTGAAGGGTGGAGGTGGAGAGGGTCCAGAACACTCAGTTCTGAGGATTCCAATCCTCCAGAGACAACCAGCTGGCCCTGGATCTGGTCTCTGCCCTCGTGGACTGCTTCTGAGCTGTGCGACTGTGGTACAGTGGTGCTCACATCTGAGCTGGATTCCAGGGCTCCTAAGAGCCTCCACTGGGACCTTCTCCCAGCTCTCAAGTCATGTGAGTCATTGTGAATGTCATGTGCATATGAGTGGCTGGAAAAAAAGCGCAGGGGAATGTGGCTCAGTGTTCGAGGACACCAGCACATGAGTGATGTGCCAGGTAGAACCAGCCATGGAGGCAAAGTCAAGCTGGCTGCCAAGGTGGAGCAGGGGGCGTTGTTATAGGTAGGTAGCTGGGATTTCCAGGTGGTTGTAACAGGAACCAGACAGGGACATGTGGCTAGTGGTAGCAACAGATAGTTTACTAAGAACTTCTAAGACAGGAAGTGGGGCAGGGCTGGGAGAAAGGTCAGAAGCTCAGCAGTGACTACACCCAGCAGATTGGGACCTTCACAGATCATTTTTGTAGTGTAAGATTTTTGTTTCTTTGTTTTTCCTGTACATTCCATTTATCAATCTGTTACATAGTGGTCTTGGTGGTGATTTTAGTGTTTTTCTCTGTCAAATGGTTTCTTTCATATACTATTCAAGAATAATAATTATTAGCGATTATTATTAATAATTATTAATAGTAATAATTATCATTAATAGTAATTATTATGTGTACGTACACATGTGGCATGTAGGTGAAGATCAGAGGACAACTTGGGGGAAACAATTTTCTCCTTTTTCAAAGTGGGTCTCAGGTATAAAACTCACGTCAGGCTTGACAACAGATGTTGAGACATCTCTATGGACTCTTCTACAATAATTCTGACTTCACTTTCTGCCCTACTTTCTTGCCACAGAATGACTGAAGTTCCCCACATCCTTTGAGCTGAGATTTTTCATTTCGTGGACTCACTGCAATGAGCACACATTGAGCATTTAATATGGCCCTTGTGTTAAAAGTTAAATTGTATGCAATAGAGCAGGCTGCTGTCTGAGTGGAAGGTCAAAGGCTGTGAGCTGCAGGACACAGACTGCATTCCCAGGCTCTCTTGTTCTCTATCAGGTTCAACTTATAAGAGGGGCAGGAGGGAGATGGACAGGTGAAGGTGGAGGCCTAGGTGTTTGGCCTCCTTTCTCCTGATTTGCCTGCATGCCCAACTCTGGTGTGTGTAATCACGCACAGGACAGTCTTTCCTGCAGTCACCCAGTGTGCCTGGACAATCCCAGACAGAGACCTCAGAATATCTTGAGCTCCATCCTCTTTTTGGCACACAAGCCTACAGGTGATGTGGGCTTCCCAGTGTCACAGAACTTGTGTGGTTTTACTGTTTCTAGTTTGGCTCCTCAGCTCTCCTGTCACCTATGCTGCAAATTTCCTGTCTTCAGCCGTCTCTGTTTAAGACCCCTAGTATGGTTTAGCCTTCTTTGGGGTTTTGTCCACCCCTCCAAATGCATTTCAAATTCCCTTCTTCTGACCAAGGTTCCAGACATCCTTCATGGGTGTCTTTTATGTCCTAAAAGATCTTCTTTCTTCTCATCCCAGCTTGCACTTGCTCCTTTGTCCCCAATGCTAAATGTTTATTCCTTAGCTCTCCTCACTGCTGATTCTCTCTTTCTTCTTAAATGCCATCTACGGTAACACAAGATGGCAAATTACAGATTATTTCCTAAAGCATTGACTGAAAATCTTATCAAAACAAACATCCGCCAATCCCTATAGCAAGGTACGCGACTTTCTGTCACATTCCCATTATATTTACATTCGTATCACAACCTTCAGTGATTTTATTTTGTATGTATCCGTGTGGGGTGCGTGAACCTGTCGACGTATGTCTGTATGTGCATATAGGTGCATATGTGTATGTACATGTCTGGAGGTCATATATTCCTCTGTCCTTCTCTACCTTATGTTTGGAGACAGGGTCTCACAGACCCAGAACTCATCCATTTAGATCTCCATAGGACTCTGGTTCCGCCAGCACTGGGCGACCCACATGCTTGCATATCAAGCTCTTCCCTGATGGAGTCTTCTCTTCAGTTCCTGCAATTATCTTATTTACACGCCTGTCGTTTATCATTTGTCCTTCCTACTAGAGTACAGACTCCATATTCTGAACATCTATCCTGCTATACTTCAGTCACTGAATAAAGTGCATTGAATAAATGAGTAAATGAAACAGTTTTGAACCAGTTTGAACTTGTGGCAATTACAAAGTCAAAGGGGCTTTTACAATGATGCATTTCTTTAGGACCCTGGAGGCCAAGCGGAGCAACGAGGCATGCCTGTTCAGTGTTGTGACTCCAACCATTTGAAGCAGAAAGGATCTCAGAGTATATATAACCCAGGTGATACTTCCCTGCCTCTTAGTACCTGGTTTCCTCTGGACCATCACTTCAAGCATCACTCAAACCTGTGACATCAACTGCTATCACTCCTTAAACTGCCTGAGTTATCTTTAACCACCAGGGACAGTTCCCCATAAAGAGCACTTCTTTCATGGCTTGTGCCTGTCTTTCCTGCTTCACAATTTCCTTGCTCTAAGCAAGCCTGTTCCACTGCAAACTTGATTAAATGTAGGACAGTCCATACAAGACCATCAGCCGTGGCTCATTAGTAGAGCCATGAGCCAGAACTGTAGAGGAACAAGCCAGTATCCCACCCCTAGGATAATTCCCAGTGTCTGCTATCGGATTTTCAGCGTTCTATAATGTCCATCTGCTAACTAGCCATCCACACCCCATTACTGTTCTCGTTGCCTTCACTGTCTTTCTTCCATAGTCCCCCACTGTGTATCTTTTCAGCAAGTTCCTTTCCAGAATGTTCCCCTGGTGACACATTTCCAGCAAATCCTTGCCTCTGGGCTCACATTGGGAAAAATGTATGGGGAAAAGCCAGAACATTGTAAGTTGTGCACTCTCTCTTTCCTTACTCAGTATCTTTCTGATCAGGACAGAGCCAGGGCCACTGGCAAGCCTGGCCTCTACCTGGGGAATAATCTTCTAGGAGTATGTTGGACCATCAGCAGCATTATCCAGGAGCCAATTAGATTGCAGAGGCTCAGGATCCACCCTGGAGATGTGAGGTCAGAAACTGAGTCAACTCCACACCATAGACGCCAATGCCAACAGCTTTCCACAGATTCCAGCTCCCTGAAGTGTGGGGCCACCCCAGTCGAATGGATGGGTAGTCCTCTTTTGCCCTGACTACTGTTGAGAGGTTTGCTTAGGCTCATGTGATGACTGTTAGCCGTGGTGACAGGTGATCTCAATGTTATCTTCCCAATGTGATTATTCTTGTTGATGGATGGCACAGGGCTTTACACTGGGAACCCCAATGTAGACCATCAACTTCATTAGTGTTGGGTGCATCCACTCTGGATTTCACTTGTGCTTCCAACAGCCAGTGCCTGTATCCCTCTGGGTATCTGTCCTGGGCCTTTGATTGTTCTCCTTGTATGGGGAGCTAGGACAGCCCTTAACAACTGATGAAAGAGTCCATGACTCATTAGGACTCACAGGACTCAGAAAGGCAATCAGAAGTACTTATGTGTTATTACAGTGGCAGGACACAGTTTAAAATCAACAGTAGAGAGGCACTGGAGCCAAGCACAGAGCACCCAGCTGTGGCACTCCAACTCTTCTCCCCGAAGGAGCTCCACTGGCAGAGCCTAGTCCTTCCGCTTTTGAGGTAAGCCACACTCATAAAGCCTTATTAACTAGGGACACTGAGTATTCAGTAGTCACACAGACATGACTGACTGCTCACCTGGCTCACCATAAGATTTAGCACCCTCTGAGGTCAAACTGACACCCAGGCCCCATCATAAATGGCATTGTTAGCATGGGCTATCTAGTGTGGCCCAAGGTCCAAGATAAATAGAGACACTTATCACCTGGAACATTCCAAGGACTGAGAGGTGGCCTCCCTTAAGCTGGCCAACAGCCAGATCATTCTTAGGACAAATTTAACCCTTTACTGTACAGAGAACAAAGTATTCCAGATGCCTCACTGCCCCTTGAGCCTGCCCTAGCTGTGCCCAGCTATGATGTCATCTCCAGGGCTCTCTGGCATGATGAATTACTCTAGAGGACTGGGTCCTGGTTTATTTTTCTCCTTTCCCATTCCCATCTTCTCTCCTGCTCATTGTTCTGGGAGATATCCTAAGTGAGTACTTTAATCCCCTTGTTTCTGGGAATGTGCTATGCAGACAAAAGGAGATGCTATAAGGCTTTTCCAAGTCCCAGTTCTCCAATTTCTTGAACCTCCTGCGAGTCACTGCGATGTCCCAGCCTCTACGTGAAGTTCCCCGCAGCCAGCGAGAGTCGCACTGACGATGATCCCGCCCTCTCACCAGCTCTCAGTTCACAGCACTCCGTGCAGTTTCGTTCTCTTTGCACATACATCATTTAGAAGGCCTCCAGGCACCTTGGTCTCATGAAGCATCACTCTCCTCTGGACTCTACCATTTCTGCTGGCCTCTGCTCCCACGTCCCTCCATGCAGCCTCTTGGCAGGTACCATGGACTTCATGATGGATTCCATGAGGACTGAAGGCTGTATGAAGGCTGTCTGCTGTGAAACAGTTTTTACATCTTTTGAAGGCATATGACAGGCTGGAGTCATGGGTATTAGGACCCATCTGACACAGACATACTCCTGCTTGGTGACCCACTGTCATTAGAACAGCAGTTTTCAATTTGTGAGTCGCGACCTCCACTGAGGACACATATCAGATATCCTGCATGCAGATATTAACATTATGATTCATAACAGTAGCAAAATTATAGGTATGAAGTAGCAGCGAAATAATTTTATGGTTGGGGATCACCACAGCCTGGGGAGCTTATTAAAGGGTTGCAGTACTGGGAAGTCCTTGAGGAGGACTTCTCACTCTCAGGCAGTAACTTCTTAGAATGTCTCCAAAGTCAGTGTCTCAGGCAGGGTTGGGAGTAGGGGGTGAATGAAGTCTTATCTTAACTTAGATCCTCCATATACAGAAAGGACAAGACTCTTTCCTTCTACCTACTGACATTTCTTCTCCTTCTCCTTCACCTTCTTCTTCCCCCTCTCTCCCTCCTTCCCTCCCTCCCTTCCTCCATTACTGCTTTCCTTGCTATCTGTCCTTTTTCCTGTTAGTGAGAGCCTCCTTATGTGACTTCTGTTCAGCAGGACAGAGCCCTTCCTGAACATCAGTCCCTTATTATAAGTTCTTGCAGTCTACAATTCCATCCAACCCTCATGTAACCCAGAGAAATAAGAGGGCAGGGCCACACCCATCTTACTGATGAGTAGATGTAGACCAGAGAAGGAAGCAGCCAGCTGTGCATTCCAAGTGCTGGCAAATCAAGAGTACAATGTTGCTATTAAAATTATTATTATTACATAACTGATTGACATTTTCATAAAAATACTGTGTATTTGAGAACCATATTCTTCACCATTATCCTCTCTTGTTCTCCTCCCCTTAGTCATCTTTCTCTTCCTAAATATTCCTGCTTTTGCTTCCATGTTACATGTTTGTGCATATACAAGAATAAAGCAAATGGTATTTGTCTTTCTGCCTGTCTTATCTCATTAATACAACAAGAGACAGAGATGAAGTCAACAAGCTGGGCAAAATAGGTAACACTTATAATCTCAGTACTTGGCTGGGGGGTGGGCAGGAGAATCAGAGGATCACTGAAATATCAAGTCCAGCCTAAGCTATATAGTGAAAAGTGAAACCTCATTAAAAAAAATGAATGAATGAATGAACATAAAAGGAAAACATAAAGAACTGAGAGGAAGGAGAAGCTGAGGTATTTCTTTGCCCAGCTTGGTGACTTCATCTCTGTCTCTTGTTGTAAGTTTTCATGGGCTAAACCTCAGTGGATCATTTAGCAAGAAAGTCTGAGAAATGCCAAGTAGTTCTGGAGATAGCAAAAACTGCTGGGCATGTGTGTGTTCCAAACACTGATGGAGCAGAGATTAAAAATAAAATAGCATGAATTTAGTGACATTGGAATGATTTAAGCAAGATAAAAAAATTAAAAAACAAAACTAAACGGGCTACATAGCCTTCTGAACGACAGGACCAATGTGCATATGTCCTATTTTTCTGTGCACTATCAAAGCTTGAGAGACCTTGGTGGGAGATCTGGGGCCCTCCATCCCTCCCAAGGGTTTGAAGCCAATAGGCTGGTGTTGCCGCTACCGGAAGATTAAACAACCAGAGTACCTCACCCCTAACAGCTTAAGATGACATACTGAGAACAGCAAGTATAATCCCCTTATGTTTACATGGTACTGGTGCCCTTTGAAAATCTGATTAGCTCTTTTAATTACCAGGGACCCCTTCAGCACTTAGGTGGCAAATAGCTGGATCTAATTAATACTCTCAGTGTGTCAAGAATACATCATTTATTTCACTGTCTGTGCTCTCATCTTTGGAGGCTTCAGAGTCCAGCATCCAAGTCAATCATGGCACTGTTTTTTTTTTTTTTCTCTCTCTTTCACCTTTGCTCTACATGTGTCTATTGGACCATAAAGTGGTCTATCACTTTATAGATGGTCTACCTGGGAGGAATAGATGATCACTGAATTACAAAGGTTCTAATTACTGTGGAAAGATGGCACAGAAGAGACACAGTTGAGATGAGAAGACATAGTCCTCAGACTGTCTTTACCCAGTGCTGTGGATGGAAGGATTGTTCCCTGTAGAGACAGTGATTTGCCTGAGGGCTGTGTGTTCCCATCGTATGAAAGCTTTATAGAGCAGGAAAGGAATGAAATCAAGAGCCCTGGGGCTGACATCTGTATCGATATGAATGTTGTCTTGACTTCTGTCTTCCGCAGTGACAGGCATTCCATAGAGGCCCAATATATACCGCTATAAAAGGTATAACCTTGGCATTTAGACCAGGCAGAAAACTCTTGGCAGTTTCTGTCAATCCAGGCACAGGCAAGAACAGCATAAGCCATGTAGTGGTTTGATGAGGATGCAGCTAGGGGACTCACTGAAGCAAGAGCTCATGTGTCATGACTGCTGTCATATACAGGACCAGAATCACCCACACTTCCATATTTCAGTATTCAGGTGATAAGAGCTGTGACTATGAAAGCATGCTCACAGCTTGGATCTGCTTGGGCTGTGGATCTGGACATGTGCATCATAGACATTGAGATGAACACCAATAGAACTTTGTCCGTCAGCGTTGCTGCTGCAGATCCTTCCAGCACTGACAGGAAAAAATAAGTTCTGGTTCTAGGACTTATAATTAGAATTTTCTCAGAGGAAAGTGTTACCAACTAGGGCATCTATGCTAATATAAAAACTATTCAAAATACCTTAAAGAAGGTGAAAGAGAAATCACTCCCTATGTTCTTATTCGAGTTGAGTGAACTGCAATGAGGCATAATTGCCAGCAGAGGGCAGCAGAAGACATCGTTCGGAAATTCAATCCGCAGTAGCCACATGCCACACCAACTAAGCTCACACAGACTAGTTCTGTTTGCCAAGGCCTGACCCTTCTTACACGAAGACTAGCCAGTGGGCTGGTGAGCTGCAGTTCAGGTTGGTAGAGAAGCCTTTTTTGTTTTGTTTTTCAGATGGTGAACTGCTTTTCCCTGGGGCCATCAGGAGGGTCCAGACAGGACTAAGTTGGTGTTCCCATGTCCCCATCCACATGACCAGGCAGTGGAGCCCAGATGGCATTATCTTGGTAGGCAATCTTGCCTATTGTCCTGGTGCTAATGAGAAGTGTATTGGGGTTTAGGCAGCAGCTTGTTTGGAGGAAAACAGAAAACTGTCAACCTGTGATTCCTCCAGACCCCTAAGCTCTAGACCTTACATGCAAAAGCCCTGGGTCCTGTCCCTGAATGTGGCTCAGTGGTCAGATGTCATTAGCCTGAGTCTTCTTAGAGTACCCTGAAGCTGAGGTGAGTACTGTGGCAACACCAGCAATGGGGAGAGAAAAGACAGAGGCCCTGCAAGCCCCTGGACAAGAAAGCTCCTGAGGCAAACTTTGCTCTTTTTAGTTTCTAATATGTTCCCTTAGCTCTTGGCATTATGTTTTCCAAATGAGCCATGGCAGGGACTGTGGTACTCTGGTCTCTTCAGGGGTCCCTCTCCTCTTCTCCTACCCCACTGAGCACCCAGGTCCTGATAACTGTTCCTTTATTCTTCTTTCATGACAGTACTGAAGATCTTGCATTTAAGGTTTGCTAGAAGAGGCCAGAGATAGATGTTCATCATCCCCCGTTGAGCCAGTGCCTTTTTGAGCTCCCTGTTGATGTCCTGTGATGATGAAGGAGGGGCTGTGCCAACTTTCCTGTCCTACAAGACAGGTTGTTTTCTCTTCTCCTTTCTGATAGTTATTCCTCACTGTAGTCTTAGCTTACTTTTTCATTGATGTAACAAAGTACCACAGACTGGGTAATTTATAAAGAACAGGAGTTTATTTAGGAGACAGTTCTGGAGGCCCAGGGTCAAGGGACAGCATCTAAGGACCTTCCAGCTGATGGTGACTCTGCAAGGACACAAGGTTGTACCAGCCACCACATGGTGAGAAGAATAAGCCAGGAGAGAGATTGCTTTGTTAGCAAAGTCACTCACTTGATAACCCATCTGCTCAACAATGGGTTAACATATTCACAAGGACAGAACTGTCAGGACTTAGTCACATCTAGAAGGTTCCCCTGGCCCCATCTCTTAATACCTCACAGTGGGATGAGGATTAAGTTTCCACACAAGCTTTGGTCAAGACCTTCAAACCAGAGTAGAGACATTTCTTAAGTCTCTACTTAAGTCAAGTCGGTTAAGCTGGAGACCTGAAGGGCTTCCAGAAGTCCAGAGCTGTCTGTGGCAATCTCCTGAACACTGTTGGTGGCTTCACCCTCCACTGCAAGTTTTAGGATGTTCTTCACATAGGAGACAGTATCTTCCATGCAAGTTCTTCCTGGGCCACGTTCATGGATTCAACCGACATTTCTCATCTCTCTGGGACTCCTGTCAGAACTCTCTGTTTTCTAATACTTAAACACCATTGCTTGATGTTGCCATATATATATCCAGATATATGGTTATATATATGACAGAGGGAGGAATGGAGCAAGATATATGTGGAGAGGGGGCGTTTTAATTGTTAAGAAAGGGGTCTATTGATCTGTTGCTCCATGTCAGCTGGAAGCAGACATCTCCATTTTTGTTCTTCCTCACTCTGCTCCTGACCTGGCTCAGATCTCGTGGCCACTTACCATAAACACTGCCTTGCTCTTTCCTTCTGGCTAGTTAACTCCAGCTCTCTTCTGACTCCTTGATGGCCTCTGTACAGCTGATGATGAGTCGAAGCAGCACACCAGGGAACAGGTCTGCCCTTTGACTTCCTGCCCAGGAGTCCTTTGGGCCAGCCGTGATGCCTGGCATTATTCTTGGTCCCAGGTTCACTCTGTCTTATGTTTTCTTACCTGGTCATGTCATATCTTCTCTCTTCAACCTGCTAGTATCTCTACCTTCCAACTTTATTGGGAAAATATAAGCCAGGAACATCTGAAGATTGCCTGTCACCGCTTTTTACTTACCCTCCTGGTATCCTCCTTTCTGCCTTCTTGCCTGTTTCACGGATGGCCACACACCATCTAATGAGGGAGAATTTGACTTTCTCCTTCTACATTTCTGTCCTCTCTCCCACACTGTTGAGTTCCTGCCCTTCAGGGGATCATTTCTGTCCCTCTCCTCAACAAGCTTGCTAGTATTTGTCTCACCTTAAATAACTCTTAGAACTCTTCTTCCTCAGGCACTGCTCTGTCTTCCTGCTCCCGTGTGAAGCAAGCCCTTTGATAAACCTCACTAGGGATACTGAAGCATGCCTTCCCATTTCTCCTCTTCTCACTTTAATCAGGGTTTCACTGTCAATACCCACCTGAATCTGCTTTTGTCAAGGGTGCCGTGACCTGCATGTTACTGAAGCCATGGTCAGCTCTCAGCTTCACTCTCCCTGACTCAGTGGCAGCATTTGACTTCTTCACTACCTCCTTGTCTCTGAGACATTCTCTGTACTTGGTTTCTAGCACTGAACACACTACTTGGCGTTCTTTCCCAGGCATGTATGCTGGCTTCTCATGTTCACAACCTTGAGAGGTGGAATGTCTCAGGCTCAGTGCCTTGGCCTTCTCTTTCATTAAGAGATGATTCTATCTTCTTTCATTGATTTAAATAACATCAATATTCTGAGACAGCCCCCCATACTTTTTTATTGTTATTGTTTGAGACAGGCCACCACTCTGTAGTTCAGGCTGGTCTTGAACTGGTAGCAATTTTCCTGCCTAACCCTCATAAATTCTAGGATTATAGGCATGAGCCACCAGGTCTGCCTAATCCCTGTATAAATTTATCCCAACCTCCTCTCCCAATCTCTCATGATTGCCTTGAAAATAATTTTACTAAGATGTCTAAGGATGTCTCATGGTACTAGACTGGACCTGATCATCTTCTCTAGGATGGTTAATGGGAACTCCATCATCCTTTTCCCTTTAACTTTTTATTGATTATTTATGAGTTTCACATCATGCACCCCAGTCTCACTAATCTCCCCAACCCCTCCTATCTCCTCTCTGCCCTTTCATCCTCCCTCTAAAAGAAAATAAAAAACAAACAAACAAAAAATAAACAAAACAAAGCATCGGAACCATCTCATCGTGGAAGCTGTAGTATGTCACAGTGTGTCTCACAGTAGATCTCTCTGTCTACACACCTTCACTTGCAAATGTTCGCTGCAGTAAGTCATTGGTCTTGCTCAAGGCTCTGGTTTCTGCCACACCATCAGTATCAGAGCCTCACCAGGACTCCTCCAGGTGATTCTGTGGTTGCCCTGTGTCATGGAGATCCTGCAGCTTTGTATCAGCAGGGCTGGCCCTTTCATGTTCTCCAACAGCTCACAGATGATGTAGATTTTGGGTTGGGCCAACTCAAAGCCCTAAATCTGAGCTTGAGTGGTAGCTGAGCTAGTCAGCCCACTGTGTCTCCCTTATGCATACCTTCATCTTCTCAGGGAAACCTCCAAGCATTTCATTTATTTCTGCTGTGCCCTCTCCCTCCAGCTCTGTCTTTTCTCTGCTCCAACCCCTCACTGTTTGGAGGCTGGCTTCATCCTAGATTCTGCTTAATGGCTTCAAATTCCAGGATGTAGGTGTAGCATGGCCAAGCCCTTGCTTTGCCATCCCAGAGATCGCCAAGTCCCTACAACAATCACAGCAGCAAGTCTGTTCACAGACGCTATATGAACACTAGTTGTCTAGTCTGAGCATTTGGCCTTTCTTTGCCTCTCCTGGGATGTCCAGCTGTTTTAATCTGGTTTGACTTAGATTAAAAACAGCAAAATGCGGAAAAAGAGAAGGACATTCCAATGACTTTGATCCATGGGCCATTTCATAAAAACTATTGTTCTAATCTGTACACCCACTAACAGAAGTTGCTTGTCACCACATTTTCGCTAGCATCGCTATTTATTTATTTATTTATTTATTTATTTATTTATTTGTTTGTTTGTTTGTTTGTCTTCTTGACTACAGCCATTCATTAAGTGAGATGGTCAGCTGTGGTTCTGGGAACATTTCCCCTGATTGTTACTGATGATAAGCATTTTTTCATCTCAGTGTCATAGAGGAGCCAGAGAACATTATACTAAGTGAAGTAAGCCAGGCACAGAAAGATAAATACTTCATGTTCTCATTTATTTGTGGCAGATAAATAAACTGACTTCAGAGAAGTAGAGTGGAATAATGGTTATCAGAGGCTGGGAAGCTAAGAGTGATTGGATATAAAAAATCCAGTTAGATGAGAGGAATGAGTTCTAGTGTATTCCACCCCTTACTATTTCAGAAGAGTTGGAAGAAAGAATTTTGAATATTTGCAGCACAAATGACAGTTGGTTGAGACAACGGATATTAGTTACCTGATTCTAATTCCATGACATACATTGTTACTATATACCAATTAAAATAATAAAGGAGATAAAAGTATGATGCCAAAACATCAAGGCCAAGGCCAGTGAAGGCAGTGTACACTTTCTTTGAATAGACACCTCGAATGTTTGCTTTTCATTACAGTGGCAACAGTTTGCTCTCATCTTCTGATAAAAATGATGGGTTACTAATAATGTACCTTATTCTTATCCCTTGGACCATGGAGAGGAGGCAGTCTCTTTCCTAGGCAATGCTCTGTGATAGGGTCATGCCACTAAGATAATCTGATTGCCCTGTGATTTTCATAGATCAGTACAGAAACCAGCTTGTCCCTGATGGCTGATAGAAATGGTCATGCCTGCAGGTCTGCAACACACAGGCAGCATTTTCCTCCGACTGGACTTTATACACAGGTCGTATGCCTGTACCTGCTCTATGTCTCATAGGTGACATCTGTGCATCCAGGGTTCTTACTTGTCTGCCACACCCAGCACCCAGAGTATAGACATGGCACACACACACCCACACACACACACCCACACACACACACACACACACACACACACACACACACACACACACAGCCACACTTGGTCTGCCCCACCCAGCACCCAGAGTATAGACATGGCACACACACAGCCACATGAGGCTGGAAGCAACTGCCACACAGGCTTCTTAGGAACAAGTCCATAGTCTCACAGCTCTGCTGATGTGGTGCCTGGTCTGTAAGAGAGAATCCCACTACATGGACCAGTGGTACCCAGTTTGGCAGCTATAGTGCCACAGGGGATTGACTGTATGTAGACACAAACAATTGTCTTATAAACATTGGCACGCAGTCTCCCTGCTTATTCCTTACCATCCTCTGTTCTGTCTTATGAGTTAGGGGTTCAACCTATTCTCTTCTTGTCAGAAGGAATTAGGAACTCCTCTAAGACTAAATATCTGGGCAGTGTGCTCACAGATAGATTTGATGCTGGGGGCTGGGGGCTGGTGGAATTTTAATTATTTTACTCTGTGATGAGGGCTGGACTCCAAAGTGCCAGACACAGATATAGGAAATAGTGGGCTGGTAGTATATGAGGATACGTGCACGCATGAATGGCCATGTATGCATGTGTGTGCATGGGAGCTGTCTACGTGTAGTCTATGCATTGAGAAACTTGAGAGCAAAAAAAAAGTGTGTGCACTGGAGAGGTTGTGCAGGAGGTTTCTGCCTGCCTGTGTGAGTGAGTGTGTGTGTGTGTGTAGACAGCCACTGTAGATCCAATGTGGTGGGGGCAGAGTGTGAAATGCTGGCACATGTGGCTCTTTTAATAATACCACGCAGCTCTACTGATTAAATGCTTGTTACAATGAAAGAGAAATGGAAGCCTCTGTCACAGAGGTAGGAGGACAGGGCTGCCTGAGCCAAGTGGCCTTAGAGTAGTTGCTAGTCTTCTTGGGTCCTCTTCTGCATTCCAGACGTGGTGATGGGATTGGATCACACAAGAGAGGCACAGATGGAACCATAGCCAGTCGTGTTTTCTGGAACTCAGTTTCCAAGGTGCTCAGAGGAGCCCTATCTTGTTTCCCAGGGAGCCCTGTCTAACACTCTCAGCAATAACATAGCAAAGCTTTAAAGTTCTACTAGACCTCACCATGGAGAGCATTGGAAAGCACAGTGCAAAGCATCACTGGGAAATACCCTCACCATAGTTCTGCTTGCTTTATCTAAAGGGAAGAGAGCTTAGTTATAATACCCAAGTCCGAGTATGTTCAAAGCCCAGAGAGAGAATGGGGCCAGTGAGGACACAATGATGGGGATTGACTCCTACTTGGCTCTGATGGCTCTTGAATTTTTCTGGCCTCTGTCTGACTCAAATGATGGAAGTCATTTCCTCTTCACACCACAGAACAGCAGACTCAGGAAGCTTCTGGAGATTTTCAAGGCCTCCTTTCTCTCAGATTCAGACATGCTTTTTGAGTATCAAGGTAGTGATAGTGAAATATAATGTTTTCACCCCAATGCCTTTATTTTTCTTCTACTTGCACAGCGATTGACATCTCCATCTCCCTTATGGCATGGGTGGTGGCATGTGGTTGTACCCTGCACGCCAGTGATGTAGCCTGATGTCAGAGTCCATTAAGCTCTCTGTGTGCTCATCCTTTTCCACCTAATCTACCACCATTGAGGCTTCCAGAGACTCCCAGAAAAAGGTGGAGGAGATATAGATCTCTAAATGACTTTGCAAAGCTCAACCCATTCTGACCACTGCACTGACTCTGATTGGTCATTCAATAAGTAGAATTCTCCTTAGTGTGCTAGGCCTCCATGACCATGCTCAAAGGGAACTATGACCAAATGCCATGCATTGGGGTGGCTTAAAACCACCATTCTTGGGGGGCTGGAGAGATGGCTCAACGGTTAAGAGGACTGGCTGCTCTTCCAGAGGTCCTGAGTTCAATTCCCAGCACCCACATGGTGGCTCACAACCATCTATTGTGTGATCTGGTGCCCTCTTCTGATGTGAAGGCGCACATGCAGACCGAACACTTTATACATAATAAATAAATAGATAGATAGATAGATAGATAGATAGATAAATAAATAAATGCATTTTAAAAAAACCCACCATTCCTGCCTCTTCTTCACACCTAGTGAGTTCAGCATTCTTTGGCTTGTAGATATATTCCATCAACCTCTTTGTTCCAATGTGATACTCTCCTTGCTTGTCTGAGAATCTGTCCAAACTTCACCAGCCATGAAACAGGGCTCTCCACAATGCCATATGGTAACATCTTAACTTAATTATACCTGCAGAGATGCTGTTTCCAAAGAAGGAAACCAAAAGCTAAGACTATAAAGTATCTTTTAAGAAGGAGCACAGTTCAGCCTATGATGATCTCTAAAACTGGCTGGTTTGGGATAGCGTCTGGTGTTATTTGATGACTGGTACACATCTGGCACTGATTTCCCAATTTATCATTCACATTTATCAGCAAATATTATTCCATTATTCAAATATGCCAAAGTTTAATTCATTCACCCAGTGAAGGACATCTTGACTGTTTTTAATTTTGGAAATTATGAGTCGGGCTTTAATGAATATTCATATATAAGTATGCTGCTTAATTTTTATTAACTTGACACACACTGGAGACATCTGGGAATAGGGAACCTCAACTGAAGAATTGCTTCCTTCAGATTGACCTAGGGACATGCCTATGGGGATGTTTTATTGAAAAGCAATGGCCGTGGTAGGAATTAGCCCACCGTGGGTGGATGGCGGCACCACTGGCATGTGGTTCTGGGTTGTATAAGAAATCTAGATGAGCAAGCCACGGGGAACACGTCAGTAGGAAAGATCTCTTCATGGTCTCTGCTTCAGTTTCTGCTTCCAAATTTTTGTTTTGAATTCCTGCTTTAGCTTCCCTCAATGATCAAATGTAATCTGTAAGCCAAATGAATGTTTTCATCTCCCTAATTTGGTTTTGGTTGATATTTTATCACAGGAAAAAAAAATCAGATAATGAGTATAGACATAGATTATCACCTTTTTTAATTTTATATTTTGGATTTCTGTGTGTAGCCTTAGCTTTCTTTGAATGCGCTCTATCGACCAGGCTGGCCTCAAACCCAGAGATCTGCCTGCCTCTGTCTCCTGAGTGCTGCGATTGATTTAAGGCCTGCACCACCAAACCTAGACTGGACATAGATTCTTAATTCACCAAGCATCTATCAAGGAATGTTATTTCTGACTTATGTGGTAAGCATTTGGTTAATAAAGGCAATCTACAGATTCAATACAACCAATCCACAATAAAATTCCAACATGATTCTTCATAGAAATTGAAAAAAAAATCTTTGATTTCATATGGTAGCAAAAAATACCCAGGATAGCTAAAACAATTCTGAGTAACTAAATAACTGCTAGAGGTATCACCATCCTAGATTTCAAGCTGTAGTACAGAGATATAGTAATACAAAAAGTATGGTATTGGCATTATTTCAGACATGTTGATCAATGGAAGAGAATTGAAGATCCAGACAAAACTCCACACATCTATGGACACATGACTGTTGACAAAGAAGCAAAAAAAATACATCCTAGAGGAAAGATAGCATCATTAACCAAAGGTGCTGGTTAAACTGGATGTAGAATAATGAAAAAATTTTAAATGAACCACCCTGCAGAAAATTCAAGTATAAATGGATCAAGAACCTCAATATAAGACTAGATACCATGAATCTAATAAAAAAAAAGTGAAGAATAGACTTGAGCTCATCGGCACAGGAAAGGACTTTCTGAACAGGATACCAATGGCATGGGTACTAAGAACAACAATTAACAAATGAGACCTCATCAAAATGAAAAGCTTCTGGAAGGCAAAGGACATCATCATTTGAGCAAAGTGTCATCCACAGAATGGGGAAAATCTTCACCAATGATACATCTAAAAGACACTTAGTATCTATAACACACAAAGAACTGGGAAAACTGAAAATCAAGAAAACAAATAGCCTGATTGAAAATGGGGTACACAGCTAAGCAGAGAGTTCTCAAAAATGGCCGAGAAATATTTAAAGCCTCAACATCCTTATCCTTCAAGAAAAATGAAAATTAAAACAGCTTTCAGACTTCATCTTACTCCAGTCATAATGGCCAAGATCAATAAAACAAATGACAGCACATGCTGATGAGGATGTGGGAAAAAGGAAAGACTTATTCATTGCTGGTGGGAGGGCAAACTGGTGGCAACTATGGAAAACAGTGTGGTGATTCCTTAGGATGCTGGTAAGAGATATACTACAAGATCCAGCTATACCACTCCTGGGCAAATACACAAGGAACTCTACATTTTACTATAGAGATGCATGCGTAATCATATTCATTGCTGCTCTATTCGTATTAGCCAGAAACCGGAAACAGCCTAGATGTTCATTAACTAATAAATAGATAATGAAAATGTGATTCATTTACACAATGGAATATTATATAGCTATTAAGAAAAATAAATTATGGAATTTGCAAATAAATGAATGGATGTAAAAACAAATTATTCTGAGAGTGAGGTAACCCATACCCAAAAGACAAATATTGCAAGTTTTTTCTTATATGTGGATGTTAGCTTTTAAACTTTAATATGTGTTTCAATCTTAATAACCACAGGGGTTAGATAGCTAGTACGGGTCCACAGGACAGGGGGAGATTTTCCAAGGATGGGGAAATAAAGCATAGTGCTATAAAGAGATAAAGGAGGACTAGAATAGGAGGACTTAATGGGGACGGGAACATGGGGGCAAAGTAAAAGAGAGAATGGGGTTGGGACAACTAATACAAAAGGTCTTTTGAAAAGCCATATGAAAACTTACTACTGTAGAAGCTTTCTAAAGTATATACGTATATGTAAGAAGTTTAAATGAAGTCACCATATAATAGAAGAGACAATTGGACATCTTATGACAGCAAGTGAAACCTCCAGTGCCAGGTTATATTTTGTTGAGTCTAGTTGGCCAAAGGAGTCTAATAGATATTATAGGCTATTGTCAAAGCTATTGGTTACTCTCCAAAATCTGATGGTAAGATCCTGCTGCTGAAGACTGTCACAGAACATGGAGAAATTGAGCTGATGCCCAACTGAAAGCTTAATCCCTGCTATCATTCTCGGTGCTGAAAGGTACTTTGCATGTTACTGGAGAAGAAAAGTTATCATCAATTCAAACTCTTTGACCTACAACAGAGACCTGCCTGCAAGATATACTTATGGCCAATCTTTGGGCAGAGTGCAGGGAATCTTATGAAAGAAGGGGGAAATAGTAAGACCTGGAGAGGACAGGAGCTCCCAAGGAGAGCAACAGAACCAAAAAATCTGGGCACAGGGGTCTTTTCTGAGACTGATACTCCAACCAAGGTTCACTCATGGAAATAACCTAGAACCCCTGCACAGATGTAGCCCATGGCAGCTCAGTCTCCAAGTGGGTTCCATAGTAATGGGAACAGGGACTGTCTCTGACATGAACTGATCTTTGATCACCACTCCTGATGAGAGCTGATAGACTAGGATCAGAAGGAAGAAAAGGAAGACCTCCCCTATCAGTGGACTTGGGGAGGGGCATACATCGAGAAGGAAGAGGGAGGGATTGGGAGGGGAGGATGGAGGGAGCTACAGGGGGGATACAAAGTGAATAAAGTATAATTAATAAAAATTTAAAAAACTTCATAAAAAAGATATACCTGTGCAATAATATATGGTATAATAAAAGGTATGGAAGTAAGCAACCCTATTTTTAAAAAAGAAAAAAGTTGGATTTAAGGTCCACTCCATGAGATGGAGACCAGAGCCTGGTAAAGAATGTTGTGGAATGGATCTGAGCTTTAATATGTATTTTATTTACTTTAGATAGTAGTCCTTTTTACAATACTGAAAATACTTTTCTGCTATTCTGTGGTTTGCCTTGTTTTTGAATAGTGTCTTTGCAGAGCAAGAATTTCTCACTTTAATAAAGTTTAGCTTTATTAAAAGTTGATACATTTTTATTTTATGGAACATGCTTTTTATGCTATATATGAAAGATTAATAATCATGGCCAGCTTCATCTAGGCTATCTCTTGTCTATTCTAGGAATTTTATAACATTTAAGTTTTATCTATGATGCATTTTTGATTAATTTCTTGTGCTGAATCTAAGGCTGTGTCTAGATTCAATTTCCTTATTCTTTTCGCCTACGTGTTTGGCTCCCCAGTATTATTTGTAGAATAGACTTTCTGTGACCTATTGTGTCTTTTTGATGTCTGAGGATGAAGATCATTGTTTTGTGTGGGTTTATCTCTGCATGCTCCCTTCTGCTCCAGGCATAGGCTTCATTGCTGTGGCTTTCAGCCTCAAAGCTGGCCAATCTGTCCTTTAATCATCCTTTAAGTATTGAGTTTATTATTCTGGATGCTTTGCCTCTGTTATGTACTTTCCAGTTTGGCAATATTATTCTAGATAATTTGCCTCTGTTATGTACTTTCCAGTTTGGCAATATGTGAAAAATTATCTTCTGAGATTTTGATTGGTGTTGCACTGAGTCTGTAGATACTGGAAGAACTGATATTTTGAGAGTACCAAGAGTTCCTCTCCATCAGAGTGGACTGTCTCTCTATTACCTTTTATCCCCTATCCCCAATTCCTGCTTGTCCTAGTTTTCTGTTTCTGTGATTACACGTTAACCAAAACCATCTTTGAGAACAAAAGATTTATTTAATCTTTCAGGTTACTGTCCATCACTGAGGAAAGCCAAGAGAGGAACTTAAGGCAGGAGCTTAAAGCAGACAACATAGAGGAACACTACTTTCTGGCTTGTTCTCCCAGGCTCATATTCGACAAGTTTTCTTATACAACCTACACATGTGGCCAGGAAAGCACTGTCCAAAGTGAAAGAGGCCCTCCGTCAATTAGCAATCAGGAAAACAACAGACAAATATGCCTGCAGGCCACTCTGATGGAGGCAATTCCTCAGCTGACGTTCAGTTTTCCTAAGTGTGTCAAATTGACAACCAAGACTCCCCATCACACAGTTTAAGCCTTTATCTGGAGTATTAGTCCCCTATTCATTTATGTCACCTGTGTTCTACTACATACATTTGGGCTTGCAAGATCATATATTTCCATAAAGCTATTTCACATTCCCTTCACTTTGATTAAGGCATTCCTTACCTACATTTTCCCCTATCCCTCACTCCATCTGTGTTTGAACCATTCTGCCTTCAGTATTACCCCTGTCTACTTTTATTTAGCTGTGTTTTACTGATTTTTTTTTCTCAAAAAATCTATAGGACCTTTAAAACATGTTCTTTAAAATCTCTGGCTCTGTGGGGGATTTTTCAGCTGCTTTCATTTACTGATTTCTACTTAGGCCACCATGATTTGAGGAAAGTTATTGTATCATTTTATGGCTCAGAATGGGGTGTCCTTCTGTGCAATTTCAATGTCATCTGGAGAAGAATGTGTGTTCAAGTGTAGACTGCAGATTTCAATTACATCCAATTGATTGAGTTCAATTTTGTCCTTATTGAGTTTCTGCAGGCTGGTTCTGTGCATTCCTGATAGAGGTACATTGAAGCCTCCAACTATTACAATGGACTGCTCATTTACCTCTGCAGGGCTATCAGTTTTGTCCCACATATTTTGAATGTTGTATTAGATTCATGCTTATTAAAGACTGATATATCTTTTTGGAGAACTGACCCCATTATCATTACATAATCATCTTTGTATTCTTGCTCTGCAGTTTTCTTTGCTCTGCAGTTAGCGCAGAATTAGCATAGTCTATATTTCTCAATATCTTTCCTTTTACTCTGTGAATGTCTTCATATGTTGAAAAAAGTTTCTTGTATACAACATACACAAAATCTTGTTTTTTTGATCCATCTTTTTGACAATGTTTTGTTTTGTTTTTTTTTAAACTTATGTATTTAAGACTATCTAAGATTTGTTAACAAGGCAAAGAGAGAGTTGGACTAGTCTGGAAAGGCTGGGGAGGAAGGATGTGCTATAAATCATCTGTATTGTGACGCAGAGGAAGTCTCTTGCACAACTGGGTCAGGGGTTAGACAAATCTTCCAACTCCAGAACTAAGTCAACTCTGAACCAAATATCCAGACCACAGTGGTAGGATGCTTTCTGGATATGTATCCGCACATGCAAGGACCTTGGTTCTTAAGGAAGTTCCTTTTAAAATATTCTTTTGAATATTTTTTCTATATAGTTCAGTTTAGTCTCAAACTCATTACCTTCCTGCTTCAGCCTCCTGAGTGCTGGGATCACAGGCATGAACTCCTGGCTCTTAAGAAGGTCCTGAGAGTCTTGTAGGACTCTTTTCATTCTGTGTTTTCCTCTGCCTTTAGAATAGTATGGAATCTATGTTTTTTCTATTGACAAGAAACATAATTTTATTGCAAATTTGAATTACTATCCATCATGCTTGTTCCAAAAAACACTGTGTGGTTCTATTTACCTCCAGTCTTAGTATGCCAATCATACTTCTTTTAAAACACTTCTTCTGCCCTAGATTTACAATACTGACACAGCTGACCCATTTCCAAATCATACTACAGTGCTTCTCCAGGCTCATAGTTTTGAGGAGGACAGTCTATCATGGTGGAGGAAGCATGCTGGCAAGAGCATGAGAAGCTGGTCACATTGTCTGCAGTCAGGAAGCAGAGACAGTTCACTGCTACTGCTCCTCCTTTATCCAGTCCAGGACCCCTGCTCACAGGATGGTGCAGTACTCATTCAAGGTGGCTTTCCTTCCTCAGTTAATCCCCGCAGGAAGCAACTTCACAGATCCAGAGCTGTGTCTCCTAGGTGATTCTAAAGCCAGTCAAATTGACAACCAAAGAGGAATCATTGTTACAGGAAACATCCTAGGCTTTCAACAAGTTTGTGCTTCTGGCAGTGGACTTCACTTGTGTTTCTGCAGTCTGCTCCTGGAAGAAGGTGTCCAAGGCAGCCAAAGCTAACAGGTCAGCTTTCTGGGCCATGGCTTTTATAATGTTTCTAATAGAGCTTGGAAGTTAGCACGCCATCCTAATGAATAAAAAGATGAACAAGCTGGTTGGGGGTGGAGCTGAGCAGAAGAGTGTTTGCCCAGATGGCACAGAGCTCTGATTTTGATCTCTAGCACTAGGGGTCTGGGGTTAATATACTAATCAAACTACAGAAAAAAAAGGTCAATAACTCTCCATTAATCCTTCAAAGAAGTGAGGGTACTGGAGAAACAGCTATTGCCAAAGTTGAAGAAACAAGTGGCGAGACACAGCTCACTACCACAGAAGGTCCAGCAAAGCCTCTGCAGGGAACCACAAGTGGGAAAGTCTGACTGTGGCTAAAGAATGGCTCTTGACTTGGCCTAAACCCTGTGCCAAAGTTCTCTGCACATGCAAACTTGTGCTTTCTCTCTTACTGCCACTAGGGCATAGAATGAAGGACTATATCTTTCTCAACATGCCCTCAGTCCTGCTTTGAACTGTGATTAGTCACTGGTTAGATGTTAATTGTCTCTGTAGGTGCCTAGAGGTTTTTCTGTAAGAATTGGAGGAACGTTTGGGACTGTCCACTAGGTGCCAGGTGCACAAATGTTCAGGGATTAATGCACTAGGTTTCATACTGAATATGAAGAAACCAGTTTGGATCAATGGGCTAGATTCCATTTGAAGGCAAAGAAACAGGTTTAGTAGTTAAACAAGGTACCATGGTCACCCAGCTCATAAGTGATGATCTTTATGTCTCTGACTCCAAGACTTCATGTTTGATGTGGGTCTGGTGGAAATGTGGTAGATGATGAATGAAACTAACCAAACCAGACCACAGTCTCTGAATGATAGTAGGAAATGCTTTATATGCAGAATGACTATATTAGTTATCTATATTGTATTCCAAACGACTACAGTGAGACTTAGCTTATTTAAAACAACAGGTGTTTCCCCTCCTGACCTCTCCAAGGGCCAGGAATACATCTGTGGCTTGGTATATGCCTAAGTTCAATGTCTTGCATAAAGCTTCAGGGGAAGTCACAGATGAGGGCTATGGCCTCCTGTGAAGTAGTAATGTGTCCTAGTTGGGGTTTCAACTGCAGTGATAGAACACCATGACCAAGTGCAACTTTGGAAGGAAAGAGTTTGCTTCACTTTATAGCTTATAAGTCCATCCAGGGAAGTCAGGGCAGGAACTCAAGACAGGGGCCTTAAGGCAGTAACTGATGAAGAAGCCATGGCAGAGCGATGCTTGTCGGATTGCTTCTCACAGCTTGTTGAGTCTGATTTCTTATAGCACCTAAGATCACCAATCCAGGGTTGTTGGCACTACCCACAATGGTCCTCCTACATCATCAATCAAGAAGCTTCCTCTTCTAAAAGAACTTTAGCTTGTAGTAAGTTGACAGAACTAGTCAGCACAAATGCATGCCTGGCGGTGTCAGCTCAGACATGTGGCTGTTAGCAGGCTCACAACGTTACTGCTTGGGCCTTCTCACATTCATCTGGCTCCTGCACGGTGAGCAACCCAATGCAGAGAGGAAGAAGGTTCCAACATGAGCGCACATTTTTTTTTTCACATGGTGCTTCTGCCATATGCTGTATATTAGAAAGACCCATTCAACTCAGCTTCCACTCAAAAGGAGGATATCATAGGAATGAGAGTACTGGGGGTTAAGGCAGAAATAACTCTTTTGAGGCTTCCTGCCACAAAGACTCTATAGAAAAAACATTTGTACTAAGCAGTTTTGGTAACTTTTGAAGAGGTCATGTATATTTTTTGTAAGTGTGAAATTGCTTCCAGATATAATCTCCACATGCCTCAATCAGGGTGATAAATATTTTGATTAATTCACTGGTGGATACAAGAACTTATATAAAATCTCAGTTCCCCAACAGACTTTAAAGCAGGTACCACAGAGTGACCAAGAATGCCTGGGGCTTTGACTAAAGAAAGGAACAACTGTTCAGAGAACTGTGACTCTGAAAATGATATTTTCCTTGAATAGCAGAAATATTTAAACTGGGGTTATGACACCTCAATCTGAAAAAGAGACAACTAGAAAACAGTAAAAGTGCGAGTTCCTGAGAAAAGATCAGTAGGCACTGCCCAACTGCAGTATTACAACTGGTTTGGGAAAAAAAAAAAAAAAAAAATATATATATATATATATATATATAGAGAGAGAGAGAGAGAGAGAGAGAGAGAGAGAACACCAACTATTTAAATTACTTTTGTAATGTTTTTTAAAGTTTATTTTTGAGAGTTTCATATAATTTCAGTTTCATAGGGAATACGATCAGATCTATCCTAACCTACACTGTATCTCCCTAATGAAACCACCTTCCAACTTCGTGTCTTTTTTCTAATAACCCATTAAGTCTAGTTAGTGTTGATAATATGTATAGGGGTGTGGGGCTATCCATGGGAGCACGGCAAACCTACAGTGGATACATCCCTTTTCCAGCAGTTGTTCATTGCCGGTAGCTTTTAGTATAGTGTGGGGTCTGGAGATCATATATTTTGACTGTTTTGACCTTGTGCAGGTAAGCATAGCTTCTGTGATTCATTATCACTGTAGCCATATCATTTTTAGAAGAAATAATTTCACAGCACCCCTCCCTATCCTCTGGGTCATATTTTCCCTGAGCCATGGTAGTGGTAGAGTTATATAGTGGCCCTATTAAGAGTTGAACATTCAGGGGTTTTTTTTGTTTGTTTGTTTGTTTGTTTTATTTTTTATTTAACTTTTATTAATTACACTTTATTCATTTTGTATCCCCCCCCTTAAACCCTTCCCTCCTCCCCTCCTGGTCCCACCCTCCCCCCACTTTCTGCATGCATGCCCCTCCCCAAGTCCACTGATAGGGGAGGTCCTCCTCTCCTTCTTTCTGATCTTAGTCTATCAGTTCTCATCCGAAGTGGCTGCATTGTCAGAGTTCCAGGTTATCTCTATGAATAGTCCTTGGTTGGAGTATGAGTCTCTGGGAAGTTCCCTGTGTTCAAATTTTCTGGTTCTGTTGCTCTCCTTGTGGAGCTCCTGTCCTCTCCAGCTCTTACTATTTCCCACTTCTTACATAAAATTCCATTCACTCTGCCCGACAGTTGGACATCAGGCTCAGCTTCTGCTTTGACAGTCTGCACGGCAGAAGCTTTCAGAGGCTCTCTGTGGCAGGTTCCGACATTGTTTCCTGTTTTCTTCTGCTGCTTCTGGCTTTGAACATTCAGTTTTTTATTCGTAGTGCTTTGATTAGTTATGCATCCTTCTGTTGACTGCTGCCTACAGCAAAAAGAAGTTTCTCTGACTGAGGTTGGTAGTTGCTCAGGTCTATGGATACACACATAAATATTTAGAAGGCAATTTGACACCATGACTACTTAGCAAAATAACAATAGTGGGTTCTACCTTAGGGCATAAAAGCTCCACAGCCACGGGCTTTTAACCAGGATTATTGTACTAGACTTAAGACTCCCTTGTGGAGCAGGCTTCAAATCCAACCAGAAGGCAGGTAGTGGCTTGGCTGATGCACGAGTGAGTACATCCTTCCTGACAGGTTGGCGTCACAGTATGCAGGGTTAGCAGCTGGACAAGGCCAGTGATGTGCTCCAGCAGTCTGCATATTATCTTCCGGTTCCAGGAGAGCTAACCACCAGTCAGACAGAATCCCAGCTGATTTTAGAATGATTTTCCCATGCCCTACAGCCAGTGTGTGGTGTCTTCAGTCACTGTATATTCCATGTAGTTATGATTGATAATCAAGGGCAATGGTTGTTTTGGGGACCTCTAGGGACTCCATGGTGAATAACTTATAAGAAGGTATCCCATGCCTTGAACTACAATTTTCATTTATTAACCCAGACCTTCTGGGAATGGCACTGTCCACCAATGCTGGATAATTTCATTAAACTATTTCTAAAGTTCAAATGGCATTTGAAATTAGCTTATTAACTGGTAGGTTTCATAAGGCTTTTATTCATACATCGTTAATTGTGACTAACCCATTTGCTAGCCCTTTTTTCTTCAGCATCCCCTGAATGTCTATATTTGCTTAATCTTTCAACCCTCAGTGTTCCCCCTATTATTTCTTTGGCCTGAACTGGAAATCATAAAATCACTGAGCATATCACAGGGGTCAGTTCTGTCCCATTGTTCACTCTCACTGCTCGCCATGACTTTAGGCTTCTGACTTCTTATATGTATTTGTCTCTCCTGCTGACTTGATACTTCAAAGCCATTTTTAGTTCTTATGGATGAAAGGCATCAAGGTCAGATACAACATTCCCTGGTTTGATGGAATCCAAGGTATCCCTTCCCCAAATCTGAAATATTTCCCACAGTGTACCCATTGTGTCCCTTGTGCCAGTCCAGGAGGCTATAATAAATGCAGTTTTGAGAATCTAGCTAATCATTTTCCACCTAGGGTCATTCTGCTTTTCTCATAGTTTACCTGAAGCTGTTTGCTTTCTTGCTAAGCTCTGTAGCCTTGCCTGCGTTGATTCCTATCCCAAGTCATTTTTCTTTTTTTAAGCATTTCTTAAGTTATATGTTTTTAAGGCATTTACCTGTAGAATCTAAGTTGTGAAATTTATTGGCATGAAGTTGACCATGCTGGTCTTCAGTAATTGCTCTGCTGTCTGAAGAATCTGTACTATATCTTGCCTTCTTCTAGTCCATTTCATCTACCTTCTTCCATTGCTAAATCCAGGATGAGTAGTCTCTCCCCTTTCTTGGTCATTCCTATGAAGTTAAACTGTATCTTTTAAATCCATTTTTAACTCAGACTATTTCTGTCCATTTTATTTTTCTCTCCTAAAATGCAATTTGGTCAGCCGATGGGGAATCTACAGGACTGGGTGAGGTCAGCTCACATGAGTTGAGAGAGCAGTTGAGGTTGGAGTCAGAGCCTGATAATGGACGCAATCAGTGACTCAGAAACTGGGTGGATACAGAACTGGAGTGCAAAATAGTGCTGTCTACACACCCTTCCGCAGCCAGCCCAGGGGTATTTCCTGGGAATGTATTGTTAAAAGATGACTTCCCTGTCTGCTGAGGAACTGCCAGTTTGTGTTCTATAGCTGTACATTAAACCCACAGGAACTTCAGCAGAGTTGAACTATATATAGGGTGTACATTTCTCTTAAATAGAAAAAAAAAAAAAGGAACACAGGACTGAAGAGTCCAGACAGGGGGAAGATGCACTTTCTACACTCTTTTTACGTAGTTACCTCCAGGATATTGGATTGTGCTGTTTCCTACCTCTTGTTTTTCTCACAATGTCATTATCAATTGTTTAATTAAAAATATGTATTTTTTTTTCCGTTCATGCTACAGTTTGGCCTAGGAGAACGCGTGTTAAACAGCACAGAAAAATACCAAGATTTTAAGAGTAAAAATAAAATTAAAAAAATAAGATAGAGCAAATAAATACAAAACAATAAAGATTTAAGGGCAAGCTGAAAACAGACAAGGACAGCAGAAAACAAAGACGGATCTTCCTGTAGATGTTTCAAATGTGCCCTTACCCTGAGCTAGAGCCGGACAGGGTACCCAGCCTATGGTGGTGTCAGCAGCTGTGACAGTTGTGACAAGTTTACCACGACATGCAGTGAGCCTATAGGTATCACTGCAGTGTGGCTGTTAGCAGACTTTCCAAAAAGTGGTGGTGAGGAACATTCAGCCTTCAGGGGGTCCAGGGTAAATGGAAGAGTAAAGGCATGGTTTGCCTGCTATCATTCTACAAGAATTTTGGATTCCCCAGCTTAGCCGTGTGGTTGTGGAAGCTGGCCCACCTGGTCTTATTTCCTGATCTAGATTTGGCTAGTTGCCTTTCAAGACTAATTGGTTCACAGTTTAAATGTGCAAGCCTGTTCTTTCATGATATAAAACATCTTCACGGAGGTAGACAGTGCTGAAGGGTGCCTGTGAAGAAAGGCATCATGGGCATGGTAAGCCTGGCCTGGGAAGAGGTACTGGGCATAGAGCTCAGCGAATAGAATGCTTTCCTAGCATGCAGGAGGCCCTGGTTTAGATTCCTTAGCACCACGTGAAAGCAGGCATGAGGTGCACACCTGTAATGCTAGCGCACCAGTGGAGGTAAAGAGATTACAAATTCAAGATTCCTCGTAGATACATAGTAAGTTCAAGTATCTTGGCTCTGTGAAATTGTACCTCAAAACAAAATCTGACCTTGGACATTCTCCAAGGTCTGTTGCTCTTGCTTCAGGTCCCTGAGCCACTCTGTGAGCCTCATGGCTGCACATTCCACAGAGCAGGCTCAAAATGTGACCTCAAGGGTTCACAGCTCCTGAACCTGATCCAAACCCTACTCCAGAACACTGCTTCAAGGATAGGCTCTGGACAGCATCCTCTCAGGGGGATTCAGAAGACAATGTGATGATGTTTTGTGGTGTTCCCTGAAAATTGCTTGTGCTACCAAATGTTCAGAAGTAAAGCTGTTGAGCTGTTACATTTCACTTCAACTGGGTCTCTTCTGGGTTTTCTATATGCTGACATACTCGGGAAGTCTTCACACTGTTGTTTCCAAACACCATGGCCTAGAACCCCCGTCAGAAACCTGAAGTCTATGCTTGCAGCTGCACCGGACACTCAGGCCTACAACATCCCTGCTAACAAAGCTATCTGGAAATAGCATAGTGCAAAGATCCAAGCTGTGGAGACATTCACAGAGGGGGGAAGCCATAGAGTTAATAGTATACTTGGACCTCTTCTTGAAGACCCAGGAAAGCCTGGGTGGAGGCTGGGATGAGCTAACATCCATCCATAACAATTCCAGGGCGTTGGCAGGAGGAAGACTTCCGTAGTTACAGCCCTAGGATGGAGGCTTTCAGCCAGGTCAGGGATGTGCTACGCTAGCAAATGTCTTCCTTCAAGGAGGGGGTGTCAGTCTATTCTCTCCTGGCCCTGTGGGATTATCCCATGTGCTGGGAGGAGGAAGGGCAGGGGTAGGATACCTTGGCATTGTTTCACACACTCACACCGCTGCACGCCTCACAAGATGAGGCAAAAACAAGCTCTGTCTTAAAATAGAAATGTATCCCAAATCTCGTTTTTCCCTTCTGGTTTTGCCAAATGCTAAGTTCAATTTCAAAAAAAATCATCAAAGGGGACTTACATAGGAGGGGTGATCTGAACTCAGGGCACAGAGACATTTTTCTTGACATTATTTCCTAAATGCTGTGCTCATATAGTGTTTTCATTGGACAAAATAAAAGATCATCTACCATGGAAAACTTAGGACAAAGTGAAATTGTGCTCTCCTGTAGCTGTCCGTGACCTGCGCCCTCAGTGTCTCTGAGCCCCTCGGGGTAACGTTGAAGTAAACCTCAAATGTACCATATTTGTCCTCCAGCCTGTATTCTGATAGGTAAGAATGTAAGCATGCACGCCTGTGCCATCAGGAGCCTATGGCAATGTATCATGCACCACGTCATATCTGCCGAGTGCTCCTCTGTCATCTTTCCATGAATGCCTTTGAAAGGTACTTTGTTTAACAAAACAAGCGGTGTGTAGGTGTGTACTGTACTTAGCAGGCAAGTCGCACCCCCCCTTCATTCCAAGGCTACAGTTACCAGTTGGACTGTGCACTGATTTTGATTGTGCCACTTAACAATGTGTTAGATGCTGACCTTTGAGTCTCTTACCAACCAGGGATGTTTCTGGCTCCTGCTGCTCCTATAGTCAGCCCACCCCTACCCCAGCTGGGGCTCCTCTTCGCAGGCATTTGCACCTGTTCCTGGGAGTCCGTTCATCATTTGTGCTGTTGTTATCACTTTTTTATTCTCAGTATTCCATTGGTGAATTCTCATTTCTCTTATGCTGCTCATATGATACATACTGCTTTTGTTTGAGCTGTTAGTAGCAGTTCTGTTATTGGTTATCTTTTTGTTAAGTGGCACAATCAAAACCAGTGCACAGTCCAACTGTTTGTCTTTCCTGAAATGGTCTTTGTTGTACAGATTGAGAATGCTTGCCCCTGTGAGTTTATTAAAATGTCAGTCTGATGAGATCCATTTCTATGCATCCACTGTAATAATCCTGTGAGTCTAAAGCCATCTGCCTGAATGAAGAACATATTGTCCACAGAGAACCAGATGCACTAGTTAGGACCACACAGTTGAAGAACATAATTAAAGAACATAAATTAAACATTGGGTAGATGTAAAAAAAATATCCTTGGAGAATTTAGAAAGGGTGAGATTAAGCACTGGGGCTCTCCAGAGAAAGTCTAATCCCTGGAAAGAACAAGGTGAGGGGGAAGATGTAATAAAACCAGAAATTACATAGAGGGTGGGTATGTGGCTGAGGAATAGAGCACTTGTCTGTGTGCTAGGCCCTGGGTTCCATACCCAGCACTACCAAGTGGAAAAGCCTCAGTGATTTAGAAGAAAGAACAGAGCCTCTATGATTATTGGAAGGCTTCTGTAAAGGTGGATCTCTGTGGATGTCAAGGAAAAGAGTGAAAACTGGAATATGTGAAATTGTGTTTAGAGTAGCTGCTGTCTACAACGCAAGAAAGCTCACTTCAAGCCAAGATGTAAAACAACCCTATTTTGTGTGGCGTGCTTTAGATGTTTAGGGAAGCCTCTATGAGCCTCTGTAATGGTCTTTTGCTGTGCAGATTGAGAATTCTTCCCTCTGTGAGTTTATTATGTGGTCAGTCTGATGAAGTCCACTCCCGTGCATGCACTGTGAGTCTAAAGCTGTCAGCACTGTTGATGATTCCTGAGGCCCTGCTTTGCTGGGTGGAGAGCATCCTGCCTTTCCTGAAGGAAAAGTGAGCTGTCCCAAGGGGAAGGAAAAGACACTCAGAACTAGGGAAGTTGTCCACTCCCAGGGATGATGGGGGAGGGATGGCTAGGGAGTAGCCTGGAAAGCTTCAGAAGAGTACAGTCTTGAGCTACCAGGTCATCATGGCCACTGCCATTCAGGGAAACTCAAGCTTCAATGTGGCCTACCTCAGTCTCATGCAGATCGGGCTGAGTGGACTCCAGAAGAGCAAGAAGTTTGGCATTAGCCACTAAAGTGTAGCTGGTGTTTGCTACTTTGTGTGTTCTTTTTTCTTCCACCCTTCTCCAGCCCTTTTCTTCTTCCCTTTCAACCCCCTGACACTAGATAGGAGAAAAAAAAGAAAAGAGAGAAAAGGGAATGACATTATCTTTAGACTACTTCCTACTGATTACCGACCTCAGCTCCTTGGGTCAAGCTTAATATTCACAGTCAGAATATTCAATTTCTAATTCTTCTTATTTCTTTGTGTACTACAGCTTAGCACACCGCGACCAAAGCATTTAACCAGCAATCAGCAACAGCCTACCTATCAGGCTGTAGCATTTTCCTATCCTCTGAAAAGTCACCAGAATTCAAAACATCACACAATGCAGAAACTATCTGTAGTTCACAAAATCACACCTCTGCTAGAGCACGAGGCAAATCATAGTTAGCCCCTATGAAGCAGCCTCATATCCCCACAGCTGGGATTAAAACAAAAACACATTATTATAATATATAAATTTTAAAGAAACCAAAATTCTCACTACACTGAAGGGTCCCTTTCTCTAGCCCATCTGCTTCATCTCTACAGAGAGGGTAGAGAAGAGATGTGAGTTAAGGAAGGAGACGCTGTTTAGAACATAGAAAGAAGGCCAACAGAGCCAGGAAAAAGTCCACAGCAGTCATATCCATGGACCATCGCAGAATAGTCCATTTTGGGAGGAGAGTTGGCATGCTGGGGCCCAGGCCAGAGTACTGCAGGAAGAGTCTCAGTAGCATAGGTTCACATGCCTGGCTCAGTGAAGGAACTCTGTAAAGATGCCTTGTTCATCTTTCAAGGTTGGGTGGTAGTTGGAAATGACCCAGGTGCCTTCTGAATTCAGAACTTCCTTTGCTAAGGATGCTCCACTCCTTCTGGAACATACCACACTCAGTTCTGAGAGTTCACTGTTGGCCATACCTCCTGCAGCCTCACCACACTGGTCATCTCCCGAGTCAAGAGGCAATCTATGTCCCAGGATGCCTGGAGTGAGGTGCTGGCCTGTTGAAAGCACTTGTTGACAAAGACAGAGGGTAAGCAGTTATGATTGAGCCCAAAAGACGCTTGAACGTCTGTGACGTAGGTTTTAAAAATACCTCACATATTTCACTAAGCCCTCCTCCTGGCCTACAGGGCTGGTTAAAATGTACTTTATGTTGCTTGAGCTGTATTTACAGACTTCGGAATGCAGCTCACTCTTGAATATTGTCATTGCAGCAGCCGCCGGGTGAACCATAGCAGTGGCTCCAGTGGTTCTTTGGCAACAGCATGATGAATTATTTGAGAAGAGGGGAGGCCCATCTTTCACCAGTGCTACAGCTCAGAATATACAGCCAGTCTCGGATGTCCTTCAGTGAAGTAGATGGTGCTCTCTGCTTTATTTCATGTGGAACAGGGACTTCTAAACCTTGGGCAGTGGGGAGGGTTTTTGAGGATGAATGTGTCTCATTGGATGGGGCTTGGGACTTGAGGAAATGGAAAGATAACAGGTGACAAGCTCATGTGACTGGCCACCTGCAGGTCAGGCCTCTGTCACCACCTAAATGGGTCTCAGAGCCCTGAGTTCCCCACTGCCACCTGGGTTGGGACGGCAGCCCAGCTAAAAGAGCTCCTTTTCCCACATCCCCAGCTAGAGATTTTGTGAAGCTTACCTCGTTCTGCTCTCACTTAGGTGCCTGCGCCTCATTCTTTTCCACCCAGAGACCAAAGGAGATTGAGCCTTACAGCTGGAGAAGTGGGCACTTCCCCACTCGGTGTCCAGAGGGCTTTCCAGAAGACTCAGAACCACACTCAAGTTTGAGATTTCCAAGGTTTGAACATGCTCCATCTCAGCAGTCCCATGACAATTCCTCTGGGGGCGTGGTCCACAGAGGACATCTCAGGTACTTATAAAGATGTTTAATTTGATGCTGTATACATTGGTTGTAAACTTAATTTTCACATATAGACACAAGCAAAGGCACAGGTCCAGGTGAGTTTGTGGGTTTAGGTGAGCATATAGCAAAGGTTTGGAAAGACATATTTTTTTTCCCCTGATAGAGGGGACAACAGGAGTTGAGTTTGTTTGCAGGGGGACTTTAGGTCCATTCACGTTTTGACAGGAGCAATATATGCATGTATTAGTTTTATAACCAAAAACAAATTTTGCTTAGACATGTTTATTTTGGGATAACTGAAAGCAGAATTGAAAGTAATGTTTTAAGAAATTCAGGTTATAAGCTGAGTAAGAGAACTGCATACCAGGTCTATAATCGTGGTAGAGACAGAGTTCTGTACATCCGCTGCAAGTGCAATCCAAGAAACACTTCGCCCACTTGGAACCACCTCACTCCGGGAGGAATGATTCTTCAGTTGCCAGGGAGAAGTTGTAAACTGGAAAGGAAGGAGAAACAGGACATATTCAAGGCACCAGGGTCAGAAGTTTTGAAGGACTTAGCTATGTCATGGCCACTGAGAGATGAAATGCATATTTTTGGTGATCTAATGGCTGCAAGGAAAAAAAAAGCATACGTTTTGGATTAAGTATTCAGTTAAATATGAAACAACAGGTTTTATTATGGCATTTTATTAAATAAAAGGGTAAAAAAAGCTATGCACATATTTGAAGAGGTTACGTAATTTTTATTATATAATTTTTATTTACGCATCTATTCATTCATCCATATATTCAAATATATCAGTATCATTTATTTTTGCTAAGTATTTTAACTTGATTTTTAAAAATTTATATGCATTTAATCTTAATAATCCATATCAAAATAAAACTGCATTAAAGTGTATTGATGTTTTACATATGTGTAGGATCACACTCATACACACACGCATGCATGCACACACCCCCACACACAAAGGCAGAGGTTGTTAAGTACTGATTCAGCCCTGTGCTTGAGTTTTCTAGTGTTAAATGACAGCCTTATAGATATAAGCTCAGACAACATAGTGTGTTGTCTTAGTCATTGCTCTATTGCTGTGAAGAGATACCACGACCAAAGCAACTCTTTTTTTTTTAAAGCATTTCATTGGGAGGTTGCATACAGTTTCAGTGACTGAGTCCATTACCTTCATGGTGGGGTGCACAGCACTGGTGCTAGTAGCTGGAAACTTTACATCTGATACTTAGGCAGGAGAAGGAGGGAAAAGAGAGAGAGAGAGAGAGAAACAGACAGAGAGATGGAGATAGACAGACAGATAGAATAAACAGAGAGATAAAGAGACAGAGAAACTGGGCCTGGTGTGGGCTTTTGAAAACTCAAAACCTATCTCCAGTGACACACATCCACCAACAAGGCCATACCTCCTAATCCTAATCCTACTAAGCATTCATCTATCTGTTTACCTATCTATCTATCTATCTATCTATCTATCTATCTATCTATCTATCTTCTATCATCTATCTCTATCTATCTATCTATCTATCTATCATCTATCTATCTATATCTATATATTTATCTATCTATCTTCTATCATCTATCATCTATCTATCTATCATCTATCTATCTATTTATCTATATCTATCTATCTATCTATCTATCTATCTATCTATCTATCTATCTATCTATGCCTATAGGGCATTCTCATTCAAACCACAACACACACTTTCCCTAAAATGCCGGAAACTCTTTTCTGAGCTCTGAAAGTAAACATCTTCTCTTTATTAATAAATCTAGACATCACCTGAAGTCTGTAACAGGCATTTTGCTTTCCCTTGAGAGTCCGA
This sequence comes from Psammomys obesus, assembly GCF_907164565.1. Taxonomy (NCBI): domain Eukaryota; kingdom Metazoa; phylum Chordata; class Mammalia; order Rodentia; family Muridae; genus Psammomys; species Psammomys obesus. The sequence goes on along the minus strand of NW_026586816.1, from coordinate 2,335,541 downwards.
TTTAGGTTATTGGCTACAAAATGTTACAATTTTCTTACCCACAGAAATGTCCAACTGAACATGTCAAAGTTGATGGACCAGATGTGACTGCTTCCTGATGCAGAATCATCGTGTTCATGCTGTGAGAAACATTTGGCATTCCTTGTTCCCAGTCACTGTTACAACACCTGCAGAAATTGCCAAGACACATCTTGGAGAAGGGTACTCTTCCCACCAGCAGAACATGCAGTAGCATTAACTAGGTGTCTTAAAGTAGGGTCTTCCCCAAAAATCCATGGGGCACCAGGGCATGTGCAATTTATACAGGATGGGAGTCAAGAAGTGGAGCGAGGAAAGACTCTCTTTCCAAAGTTGCTGCTGTTGTGACTATCCTGCAAGCTAAGGAACTGCCATCTTGCCAAGTCCAGCTATGCTCCCTTGCAGAGCAATTATCCAGCTGGGCTTTTGGCTGTTTCTTTCCTCTCCAGGAGTGGTGGGCAGGGTCCCAAGACTCTCGCCTGAGTATCCAGCCACTTCTTACTACCTGCTGTATGCAACTCTGTCTCAATTGAACATGGCCTCGGGGAAGAACTAGAATATATGGGTAGGTTGGGAGTGGGGAAACGGGCTGTGGATGAGGAGGGGCTTCATATGTGCAGCTAAGGGAAGCCCCCATCTCTGATGGATAAAGGCTTTCCACAGAGGAGGAGCACCCACACTCCTCTATAAATAACCTCTTCCCTGTGCTCTGTAATGGTGCTCAACAACCTCACTGGTTCTCAGAAGAGAATTTTGGGTTGACTCCTGCCTTGGTTGTCATTTATACCTTAGGAGGAGGGGTAGACATTGTTTATGTATTCCACTGGAAAGAAATTTCAGAGATCTGACTTCATTCGAATAAACACAGATGAATACAGAAGATCTCCATAGTGAGACAGGAGATAGGGTCATTCATGAAATTGTGTGTTATCCCCCCAACCCAGGCCCACCAAAAATTCTAACCCTCCCTGGATCACCTGGACATAACTGAGACAGGGAGACTTTGTCAGTATGAAATGAATGCAGGTTTACACAGATCTCTGCACTCTTTCTTTCTTTCTTTTTTTCTCTCTTTCTTTCTTTCTTTCTTAGATTGGTTTGTATTTATTTTTTTATTAATTACAGTTTATTCACTTTGTACCCTCCCTGTAGCTCCCTCCCTGTAGCTCCCTCCCCCCTCCCCTCCCCATCCTCCCCTCCATCCCTTTTCTCCACCCATGTCTCTCCCCAAGTCCACTGATGGGGGAGGTCCTCCTCCCCTTCCTTCTGATCCTAGTCTATCAGGTCTCATCATGAGTGGCTGCACTGTCTTCCTCTATGGCCTGGTAAGGCTGCTTCCCCCTCAGGGGGAGGCAATCAAAGAACAGGCCAATCAGTTCATGTCAGAGACAGTCCCTGTTCCCATTTCCATTACTATGGAACCCACTTGGACATTGAACTGCCATGAGCTACATCTGTACAGCGATTCAAGGTTATCTCCATGAATGGTCCTTGGTTGGAGTATCAGTCTCAGAAAGGGGAACACTACTCCACTGCTGGTGGGAATGTAAACTTGTACAACCACTTTGGAAATCAATCTGGTGCTTTCTCCGACAATTAGGAGTAGTGCTTCCTCATGATCCACCTATACCACTCCTAGGCATATATCCAAAAGATGCTCAAGTACACAATAAGGACATTTGCTCAACCATGTTTGTAGCAGCTTTATTTGTAATAGCCAGAAGCTGGAAACAACCCAGATGCCCCTCGGTTGAGGAATGTATACAGAAATTGTGGCACATCTACACAATGGAATACTACTCAGCAATAAAAAACAAAGAAATCATGAAATTTGCAGGTAAATGCTCTCCGCACTCTTGAGGCAGGTAGAAAAGTTGCGGGTCAGGGACACAGGTGTCTATAGGCTCACTGGGGGTACTTCTTGGGGGTGGCTCACTGATCACCTAATGAAGCTTTAGGGATCACAGGTGCACAGTTTACCATCCAGGCAGTCTCTGGAGAGGCCTGCAGTAGTCCAAATATGAAGATCTGGAACACTTTGACCCAAATTTGCATGAAACCAAACTGTAGCCTTTGGGGCAAATTTTGCCACATCTGAAGGCAAAAGCACTGGCCTGTTTAACAGCTTGCCTATCTGCTCTGCGTATGTGGACAACAAGCCTTTGTTTCTTGTGCCCTGTCCATCTTCTGTTCTTGAAGAAAAACTCCTTCCCCAAATCACTCTCAATGGAATGTAATTGGTCTCACTCTATAGCTACTTCTGCCCTGCCAGCTCTGTGGGTTTGGCTGATCTGTGGCTGCTTACCTCCAGCTGTGAGCTGTTTTGTTTTGTTTGTTTGTTTGTTTGTTTGTTTTTTATCTGAACCGGATTAGTGAGGAAGAATACAGCCAATTTGCATTTCCAGTGGAATAGTTTACCATCTTCCTCACAGACTTGGTCCTCAGAGAAAGTTCTGTTGAAGATGCTCTGAGAGTTAACTGGGCCAAGGGTGCTTGCCTCTTCCAGGGTACCAGGAGAGGGTGTCCACAGGGCTCACTCCCTGCGTCATGCCCTGAGAAAGGGAGGGACACCTGGCTGCACTGAGGCCTGCAGCCTTCGTGTGTAGCAGCCTCCAGCTTGTTCTGGGATTGTGCTCAGCAGATTGGGATGGGAATGCAAGAGCAAGCACTCATGAGCACTCACACACACACACATTTACATTTGTGCACACTCACACACCTAAACACACACACACAAACACACACACACGCACGCACGCATGCACGCGCATACAATTTTCCTCATCATTGTTGGTCTTTTTCATTAATTTTATTTCCAGCATGAAAAATTCCTTCTAGTATACCAAGTGAAAGGACCAGAATCGGCATAAGATGCCCCAAGACAAGTTCTCAGCATAAGGGAGATTTGTTTGCATAAAGGAGATTTGTTCTCAGCATAAAGGAGAGAGACAAAGGGCAGGGAATAAGAGACAAAGACAGAGATAGAGAGTGAGGGAGAAGGAGGAGGGAACAAAGGAGGGGGTGGGAATCAAGGGGTTTGACCTGTCAGTTAAACTAGGATTTTTGAGATCTGTCATACAGCAGGGTTGTTATAATTAATTATAGTGTATTTAGAGTCATTGCTTTTGAGTGAATGTTAAAAGAATACTCTAGAAAAATTGTTCTAAAGGCGAAAATTGTTCATTTAAAAATATTTACTTTTACTTTATGTGCATTGGTGTTTAGCCTGCATGCATGTATGTGTGAGGGTGTCGGATCTCCCAGAATTAGAGTCACAGGCTGTAAGTTATCCTGTAGGTGCTGGGAATTGAACCTGGGTCCTCTGGAAGAGCAGTCAGTGCTCTTAACCACTGAGCCAACTCTCCAGTCCCCAGAAACTGTTTATTCTTGTGGAAGGCATCAAACATCAGTGTATGATCACTTAGTCCCATGAAGTGGGACAGAACATTTCGGGGTGGGAACATGAGGTGAGAGAGAGTTTTCTCCTTTTGAGTGGACAAGAAGCTGAGAAGGACACACAGGAAGGAAGCAAGTCAGGACTACCATCTAGTTTACAGGGATCTGTCCACAAAGACCCACTTCCTCCTCTTAAAGTTTCCAAAACCTCCCAAGACAGGGCCACAAGCTGGGGACAAGCACTGAACCTGCAAGCCTGTAGGAGACATTTTATATTCAAACCTTAACAAAATTATGTATCTCAAAATAGCCAAGCAAACTTAGAGTGCAAACTTCAAATGTATGAAGAGTGGAGATGAGTTATGGTGGTAAAAGCGGGTACATGGTTCTCAGAGCAGGACTCCGGTTTCTGCAGGGTACCAAGCCTTAACGCCCTTCCCTTCCCTTAGCTTGTTGCTCCAGAGAGGGAAAAGCTGGACTTTAATGATAGCACTGCTTTTGTACAGACATAAGCAGAATTGGCAGTTTCTGCTGAAGCCAATTTCAGTTGTTTAGAAATGAAGATTGAAAAATAGCAGTCTAAAGAGATAGGTGCTTGCAGTGCCCAGATGTTGAGCGGGATTCTCAGCATGGGACCTGGCAGCCGCTGCTCTGCATCCCAGGCGCTTCTCCGTGGCATTCATTTCATCACCATTTTCTTCCTGGAAAGGCATTTGCAATTCTGGACAGACACATGGGTGTGATAAGCAGGATTTACTTTTTGCTTTTCTTCTAAAGCAGGAATGTATTCCCTGGCCAGATGCCGGGGCTTGCTTGATCTGTGTATTAGATTGAACTTCATGGGGAGGAAATAAAACTTTTATGAAAGTGTTTCTAGAACAGGAATGTTGAAAGCCACGCTTACGTCTCACAGGTGACAAACACTAGCCTGAATTCTTGCCAGCAGGGAAGTGCTGATTGAAATTGTGTGGGAGGCAGCTTTCTGTGACTGTGACAAAGTGAATCAACTCACAGGAGGTCTCAGCACTCAGGTGGATGGCCCCATTCCTCTGTGGCTGTGGAGAGACAGGTAGCACAGTACTGCAGGAGCACTCAGCAGAGGAAGTGGCTGTCCTTCCTCTAGCTCGGTGGTTCTCAACCTATGGGTATCGATCCTATTGGGGTTACAAATCAACTATTTACATTATGATTCATAACAGTAGCAAAATTAGTTATGAAGAAGTAACAAAAATAATTTTATGGTTGGGGTCACAACATGAGGAAATGCATTAAAGGGGCAAAGCATTAGGAAGGTTGAGAACAACTGCTCTATCCCTGGGTTCAGTGAGGGACCCTGTCCCCCGAAAACAAGGTGGTTCGTGAATAAATAACAGACTGGGAACCAAATCTTTTCACGTCGATCTGTTGGGGAAGGAAGACAGTCATTCAAACCATAGCCAACAGACTGAGTTTTACATCCCAAGTTACCGTATGAAAACCACCCCAGGAAACCTACGGGTGCCATGGTGTCTCCATTTATTTTCAAAGATTTTCCCACCTTCCATGCTGTGTTTGATACTAGATGACATGATGCTCAGCTACTGGATGTAGTGCTTTTTCTTACAGAATACTAACAGAGTTAAAAGAAAAAAATGTTTCCCACACCTCAGCCGTTTCAAAGACACCAGGGACAGTGGAAATGATATGGATACTATATCATCTGGGCTTCCCACTCTTATTTACATATATTATTTTTTAGTTCAACAACAAGGAAGAGAAAGTCAAGGACACATACTGGTCACTTGTGTGGGAAGTGATGGTGGCGGCTGTGCTGAGACTCTCTGATATCTAGGTGTGTTCATCACTGACAGAACAGCTCTACCATCATCTTCAAAGCCTGGGTGGGTCCCCATAGAAAGGGGCATCCATATTGTAGTATAAGGGAATTCAGTAGGGGATGAAGAGAGATAGGAACTAGAGAACACTGGGACTGTGTTTCTGTGTGAATGTACCTAAGGAGAGCAAGTGTGGATGGGGAGCTGACATCAAGAACAGTGCACACTTGTCAAAAATTTACACTCCAAGCCCATCACCTCTCCTATCCTAGAATTGCACCTGCTCGGTGAAACCTGACATCCTTCTTGTTATGACTTAACTGTGATAGATGGTTAGATTTTGATGTTTATAAAGTCTGGTTGATATATAAGTCACCCAAAGAGAAGCCTTAAGTGTGAAGCTTGTCATTTCAAAGGAGGATTTGATATGTTCCATTTCCTCTGGATTCATTCTGGAGCATTCTGTATCTGCCCAAATCCCTGACATCAAGTGCATGGAAGAAGGACATTCAGAGAAAGCCAGCATACAAGGCATCAGAATTGCCAGGTGGATTGCAGCCTAATCACTTCTTTGTGAGGCTTAGCACCCTTCAAACTGTATCAAAAGGCTGATATCACACCAGTCCTTTCTTCTTCTACACATCACCTCCAGAATCCTCAGATTCTTCCTCCAAAGAAACTTTTTTCAGTCTTCCTAGCCTCTATTTTAAAAAAGTACTGTATAATATAATATAGGATAATCATACTAAAATTTGTACACCTAAAGAAGCTAAGCAAGAAGGAGGACTCTGGGTAAGATGCTCAATCCTCATTCAGAAAGGCAAACAGGATAGACATCAGAAGAAGGTGAAAACAAGGAACAAGACAGGAACCCACCACAGAGGGCCTCTGAAAGACTCTACCCAGCAGAGTATAAAGCAGATGCTGAGACTCATAGCCAAACTCTGGGCAGAGTGCAGGGAATCTTATGAAAGAAAGGAGAAATAAAAAGACCTGGAAGGGTCTGGAGCTCCACAAGAAGAACAACAGAACCAAAAAATCTGGGCCTAGGGGTCTTTTCTAAGACTGATACTCCAACCAAGGACCATTCATGTAGAATTTATGGCAGCTCAGTGTCCAAGTGGGTTTCCTTAGTAAGGGTAACAAGGGCTGTCCCTGACACAAACTCAGTGGCCTGCTCTTTGATCACCTCCCACTTAGGGGGGAGAAGCCTTACCAGGCCACAGAGGAAGACTATGAAAGACAGTCCTGGCTGAGACCTGATAGGCTAGGGCCAGATGGAAGAGGAGGAGGACCTCCACTATCAGTGGACTAGGGAAGGGCCATGGGAGGAGATGAGGGAGGGAAGGAGGACGCGATTGGGAGGGGACTAGGATGGGGCTACAGCTGGGATACAAAGTGAATAAACTGTAATAAATAAAAAAATTATATTAAAAAAGTACTGTCTAGGACTCAGTACCCTCCTTCCGGGTGACTGCCAGACCCTTGACAGGGTAACAGTCCCTATGAAGAGGGCCCTCCTTCCTGGTGCACACACTCAGGGGAAAGAAGGGCCATTCAGCCAGCAAGCTCATTAGCAATGCAGGACCCAGACCAGGGGCTGGAAGACAACGACTGAGAACAGGAAAAACGCTGCCCAGAGCTGGGGAAAGTGCTCCCATGGGAGAGGCGAGGGTCAGAAAAGGAAGAGGCAGACTCCCTTCTCTGTAGTCCAAAACAACACAGAATGCCAGCACAATCTGCTCACTAGGACAGTGGTAATCATACCTTTATAGCTCTAAAGGACTATATTATTACCCTTAGACCAATCCCCACTGCTACTCTCTCTCTCTCCCTCTGTGTGTGTTTTTGTGTGTGTGTTGGATATATCTGTCTGTGCTTGTGTATGTGTGCAAATGCATGTATACATAGATGCACCTGGAGGCCAGGCATTGATGTTGGTTGTCTTCTTCATCCACTCTGTGCTTTACGTTCTGAGGTGGTGTCCCTCACCACCACTGAAGCCCACTGATTCAGCTGGCCTGGCTGGCCAGTGAACTCCATCTTCCCACTGCAGAGATTACAGGAATGTATCACCACACCTTGAGTTTTGCACGGATGCTGTCTGTAAGCCTGAACTCTGGTCTCCATGCTCATGCAGCAAGCACATCACAAACTGGGCCATCGCCCCAGCACTCTGCTGCCACTCTGTAGCCAGTCAGGATGCATAGGTGCAGGCTCTCCAGATACGACTTGGGGTAAGACTTGAGGACATCAAGGATTCTTTGTCCAATATGTGGGCTTCAGTATTTCTGCCAAAAGCAGGAATTGATCACAGCATGGTGGAATCTTTCTGGAAATTTCTGTGTAACTTTCTTACCTGAGATTCAGCTGCCACAGTATGAAGGAAGCTAGTTCCTGACAGGGACCTTAAGAGTTCCAGTTCTCAGAAAGACCCATCTTCTGAGATGACTGCGGGCTTCAGCTGCATGCTTTAAAATCCTTACCTATGAATCATTTTAAATTCTGAGACAACCTGTGCAGCTGGCAAAGAACTTGGACTGTGGCATGATCATGACTTCCAAGCACATCTACAGGTTTCCAGAAAGAAGTTGAATTTGATTCCTCCTTCCTGAGGTGGGGTTGGACTGACTGACTGACTGACTAGATACAAAATAAGGCCCATGTGGTAGTGCATCTTCCAAAGCTAGGTCAGAAAAAGATGCTGCTTTATGCTCTTCTGTGTCACTCATTTGGACTGACATTCCCAGAAATCAAAATAAAAAATAAAAACAAAATGCTTCACCTATGCTAAAGGTTCCACAAGACTGATTGACTGATTTGGGCTTGTGGTTGAGGAGAATTGGAAGGTTGAATATCTATAGCCAAATTGCCTTTGGACTATCTCCAACTGTTTGAAAAAAAAAAAAAGCCTTGATTTATGGCTTTATTTTCTCCTATAACTATAAAAACTTCATGAATTCATTTCCACACTGTAACGTGGCATTTAAGGACAACCTGAATCTGTTTCCTGGCTATGATTAGTGTCATTTGCCTCCAGAATAAACTCTCGTATTCCTTTTGAGCTGAGACTGTGTTTTATATTGAAGCAGTGTTGGACCATTTCCAGGAGGGGAAGCCTGCTGTCTTGTTGGAAGACTGTCCGGCATTCCTCTAGAGAAGTTCACACAGCCCACAGGTGAGCACTCAATGAATCAACTTTAGAAACAGCTCCCAACCTAGAACCGCTCTGCACAGATGTAGCCCATGGCAGCTCAGTATCCGAATGGGTTCCCTAGTCATGGGAACAGGGACTGTCTCTGACATGAATTCAGGGGATGGCTCTTTGATCACCTCCCCCTGAGGGAGAAGCAGTCTTACCAGGCCACAGAGGAAGACAATGCAGCCAGTCCTGATGAGACCTGATAGGCTAGGGCCAGATGGAGAGGGAGGAGGACCTCCCCTATCAGTGGACTTGGAGAGGGGCATGGGAGGAGATGAGGGAGGAAGGGAGGGATTATGAGGGATGGGGCTACAGCTGGGATACCAAGTGAGTAAACTGTAATTAATTACAGTTAATATTACAGTTAATTAACCTTAATTAACTAATTAATATTAATAAAAAATTTTAAAAAGAAACAGTTCCCCAAACTGTGCTCAGTCCTTCAGCTAACAGTGTCTGCAACCAGCATCCTTCCTAGATATCCATGAGAGACCTCAATCCAGTGACGAGCTAAGTCACACTCGACTCTCTGACCCTCAGAAAGTGAGTAAACTTAGTGCCTTAATAAATGTTTGTTGGTTTGACATGCTAAGTTTCAGGACCATGTGTCATCCCAAATAAGACAATTAACACACGATACATAATACAGACTCCCCAGGCTGAAGCCATGATACTTCTGAGTTATTAGGTAAGGGGATTATGGTCTGGGTCTAGAAACATAACTTTTCTACTTTCTGCTCTCACATTTTCAGAAATTAATATACAGAATGAGCATGCTTCATCTGAAAATCTGAAAAATGCCCTAAAATTTAAAACTTTTTCAGCATGCACATGATGTCATGATTTGTAACCTTCACACTCCACGTGTCAAGGGCACCACTAAAGCACAGTTGTAATATGTGTTGTGTAAAACTGCCTTCAACCTGTGTGTGCAAATTCAGATGAAACAGGAATGAATGTCATGTTTAGACAAGAGTCCCACCCCTGATGCCGCTTATTACACGTGTTAATATTGCACAATATGAAAAACAATCTCCAACCATGCGGAGCTCTGGAGAAAGGATACTGAAGCTCTGCTGTATCCTCTGACTCACTTTGAGCTGTCGCTTACCATGACCACAGAACGCTCTCACTTGACAGAGCCACTGCATCTGGGTCCAGAGAGGCGCGGTGACACCTCATATGCTGCGGACACACCCGGTGCACCCATGCCCATTTCAGCTAATGACACCATGCAGCCATTATAACCTCAGGCATTTGCTTCTCCAGGATGCCCTTCTACGAGGCTCCGAGAGGTCTCCTGTGACTAGCCGTTAGTGGGCTTCCAGTGTGTTAGAGTTGCTTAAAATCCCCAAACCTGAGCAGACAGTCTGAATCAGCTTGAACCTTTGATATAAAAAAGCAATCAGCTGGACTGTGAAAGACTTGGCTTAGCACTACTGTGAACTGTGAGTCATAGTTCTATAAGAAACAGCCATTTGATGCTGAGCCTGAAATAGGAAGAGCAGTGCCATTGTCCATCTCCCAGCAGGATGCACATTTAAGACATGGTATCGATTTTCCTCTAGTGGTAGGCCTCATCTCCAATCAGAAAGTGCTAATTACCCCTGTAACAGTCCGGCCACTATTGTGCCCATGGTAGATCTCACTGACAGGCCACTATTGTTGCACACAGGGTCACACAGCTGTTTCAGAAGGTCCATGGCTGGGAATGTCTTGGGCCCTAGGAGAGAACCTAACACAGATATTTTATGAAGCTGATGTGCTGTCCAGTTGCCTTCTGAATATTTATGCTTTTGGCTTGGAGGTGCTCTCAGCCTTGATCAGAGACGCTTCTGTTTGCAGTGGTTCGTGTAGAGGCTGGCGACTCACTAAAGTGATAAGAACAAGTGACTTGATTGCTCATACGCCAGACATTTGTGTCACTCCCTCCACAGCTTGGGACAAATGTAAGAGGTGGAGGATGGGGAGGGGTGCAGAGAGATGCTGTCTTCTGACCAGGACGTTGTTGTTAAACACATGAACTCACAGCTGCCAGGGTTACCTCTTCAAGCCCTGCAAAAGACAGGGCCAACCAACATTCCATCATGAAGACCCCTTTCTATGAGGGGTTATGAGGCAGTTAGCAGTGGCTAAGGAGTCATTCCTCAGTGAGGTAGCCTCTAGCTACCTCTACTGCTTAAGTGAATAATCCTGAACCATGCAAGCAACACACACACACACACACACACACACACACACACACACACACACACCCCTGCACAGGCATCCACATACACACAGGACATGTGAGAGGAACATTTGTTGGGATGAAGAGGCTCAATGGCAGTGAAAAGGGCATGAGAAAGGATACTGGGAAGATATGGTCAAAGTACCTTTTACATATGTATATGTGTGTGTATGAAAATATGAAAAAATTAAAACAAAGAAGACATGGTTGCTGGTATGTAATCCCAGTACTTAGAAAGATGGGGCAGGGAGATCATAAGTTCAAGGACAGCCTGGACTCCACAGTGAGACCTTTCTCAAACAAGCAAGTGAACAAACAAAAAACAAAAAACTAAAGCCATAATATGGAAACATGACCTTCACCACCCACAGTCCCCAGGGGATGTGAAGCAACTTGGATATCCCAGGCACCCCTGTCTGAGGCAGAGTGCTACAGAACTTCTCAGCATTTGCACGTGTTTCTTCTCCTCCAGCTCTTGATGCCATGGCAGACCTCTCTGCTCTTTTAGAAAAGTGTGCACAAATGTGTCAAAGGTAAAGAATTCTGTCTGGACCCTGGCAAGCCTCCGTGTTTTGCTGCCGCTGAGGATGATAAAAGTCAGGCTTCAGAAACAGACGGCCTTGTTTATGGAGAAAGTTCTAAAGAGAGGTGGAGTTTAGATAGTGTTTCATGGGGCTATTCCAGGAGCCCAGGAATTCCCCCTCCCTTTTTTTGTTGTTGTTCTTGGTTTTACGTTTGAAAGATGAGGGCTTAAAAATAACCCCCCTCCCTGACATCATCACAGACACTAAATCTGGAGCTCCCAGCTGCGTTCTCTGCTGGCTGAGGGATTTTTCCATCTCAAGGTCTCTTATGGCTTCATTATTAAACTGGTGAGAAGGGCGAGGTGGAGGCAGGGGGCAAGCCTCTGAGCTTCAGCAGCTGCAGCCTCAATGGTGCTGGTGTTCATGCTTTCAGTGACTGCTAGACTACCATAGTTTGAATGCACTCCGTCATCCTCTGGATGTGCTGTGCTGACGTGTGCCCCTGAACATGCACATGACAAGCCCCTGTGTGAATCTCCTCACTCATCTGGCTCCTTGATCTCTCACTTGGTGATCCCTCTGACCCCACAGACCCACGGGCAGCTACCCCGTGTCTTCTCCTTCAGGAAGGTAGCATCTTGCTAAGTACTCTTTCTTGGTTCTAATCATGGATTCCCACGTAGTCTGAATGCTTCAATGATCCACTGGTCACTGCGACACACCATAGATCGCCATCTCTCTACCCCGTTTGGATGACTCAAAAAAGCATCCTTCCTATGAAATAGCAGCTGCTGGAGCTTTTTCCTTGCTTCAGTGCTAATAATCTTAGCTCTCAAATTGGTTCCATTGCTTGAGTTTTGGGATTTGAGAACCTAGTTACCAATTCTGCCCAGGCTCTGATAACCTTCATTTAGCCACTTCAGCTGTTGCAATATCTATATCTCCTAAAGCCATTGGCTTTTATCAGGCTCCTCACCAGGGAAGAATCATGGTGCCCCTGTCACCCCATGTCCAGCCCATTCAGATGCCCTGAAGTTCTGCTTCATCCACCACCTCTGGGTACAGATGGACACAGGGACACAGACTACATCATCATCATCATCATCATCATCATCATCATCATCATCATCATCATCATCTGCCTTCCCAGTGTTTTCCCAGAAGGAGCAGTTGACCAAACCCATAGGAAAAAATAGCTCATGTTTAATGGGACAGAACTCAGGCAGCAAGAGAAAAAAGTAAGACAGGACACACAAAATAAACCTGTATCCCTGCTTGTCCTTCCTGTGGCCCGCAACTCAGCTCTCATCTGAGACAACCTTTTGAGAATTTTTTTAAATGCATATTTTGATCCGAAGGTGTTTGATTCAAAGATCCATAGATGTGGCCAGCAGGCTGAGGCAAGAGAAAGCAATAGGTGTCAGAGAAGAAGTTGCATGTACAGAAGTTTACAGCAAGGAAGTGCTGGGGTAACTGTGTTAAGAGCAGAGATCCAACCATATGTATGGTTGACTATAGGGGAACAGTGAGTGTATCACAGGTAATGGGGAACACTGGCAGTCATTCTTCCTGTCACTGAGGGCAGATTCTCCAGGTAGTCTAGAGCCCTTGGGTGACTAAGATGAACAGAAGTCTGCATGCTAATAGGTTTCAGTTGCTTTGCTGATGTCACAGAGTCTTCAGCTTCTACGAGATCTCAGTCAAGCGCTCTAATGCCACTGGCATTATCACAAAGAAGGCCACCAACCCTGGGAACCTTTCCCTCAAAAACAAGAGGCCTCAAGTCTAATTGGAAAGTAGTTAGCTACTCCACACAGCCATGCCACTATTGCGCCAGAGGCACATTGTGTCCTATAAGCCAGTGCTGTAGCGTGCACACTCCAGCACTGGATAAGAACAGTGCTTTCTCATCTTCCCCAGAAGCCTGTCTGCACAGCACCTTTTGATGCGACAAAAGCTACCCAGCAGGAAGGCACATTCGGAGTTGTTAGAAACTGATTTATCTATGTGCTGGCACTTTAATTTTCAGTTTGAGAAATTATGCAGAACATTTTCCAAGTCTTCTTGAAGCCACCAAACAAATTTAGTTCAGTTTTGGAGTGCCAAGACAGGAAACCTAAGAAAATAATTCCACCCACTGACAAATCTTAGGGGTTATGGGTTTAGAAAATGAAGCCCAGTTGCTGGGACAACCCAGGTCGCCATGGCCAGCACGCTTTAGCTGGAGCTCCAGTGGAGAACTATGGTTGCTTTAGAATTCCTCCTTCCTTTGCTTTGGGCCTCTCTATCAGCATAAGAGGGTCAAGTAGAAAACAGAACAACCCTGTCCACATGGCTAAGAGATGCCAGGTTCACTGACATCAAGTCAATCAACACTTTAAGTAGAAGGTACCATGGGATGACTCTAGCATTGTCTTTCAATCTAGCTTTCTGCTGAAGGACACAATACCCTTGCTCCTGCAAAGATCTCTGGGTAGAACTGTTTCTTTGGTTAGTTAGGACTCATTGGTTGCTGTGTCCTTTGAGCTGATATAATGAAATTCATGATTTGTGTGAGCCTAGATGTCAGCACCATATGACTTTATTATAATACATAAACAGAAAAAAAGTCCATCAAATGTAGAAGTGGTTGTCACCACAGGCTGAGGGAGAGACAGCTCTTACTGTTCAGTAGTTCAAGAGAACTTCTTGATTTCTGGACTGAATTTGGCCTCCTGGTTTAAATACTCAATGAATTGACCCTGAAATTTAAAATAGAGACAACGGGGTGAATGATGAGGAAAGTTTTCATAAAACACAGAATTGTTTCAATTCTTCTAGTTGGGTGAGAATGGCAAAAGAGTTTTCAGTCAAAAAAATTTTAATAGTTCATAAAAACTATATCATGCATAAGGGTCACTTTGACATAAAAGACTTGATTTCTAAAGTGAGAATAAAGTGGTTTATTATTTCAATCAAGGCTAGAGGCTGTTTGCTGACACTAAGGGCTCAGCCAGGGCAAATGGTGCTTCTGACCTCACATAGTTGGGAGGGGTCAGGTCACACACTAGGTCCAGATCCTCTGGGAATACCTTCATGGTGTCCTGGAGTTACCTTTTTCCACTGCTTGTCTTTGTACTCACAGGAGGTGATGGATGGGGACTGAAGACATTCTGAAGGGGACAGCCAGTCAGACATGGCATGCCCCAAGGGAAGGTAGTACATCATACATGAAGGACAAAATTAGGAGTGACCTCAAACTTCCTTCAACTGATAGTCACTGTAACCCTCTTTATATACAAAAGAACTGGGATTGCTGAATTTGCATTGCATATGATAAATCAACTTCCAACAGGAAAAGTGTCAAAAAGTACATGCCAGACAAGTCTCAAGGCTGCAACTCACCCTGTAAAATGCTGAGAAAGGAAAACATGTCCAGGCAAGGAATGGGAAAACAGAGGCCTCCCTAGCATCCTTCATAAGTCTGCCTTCACAAGTGTGACCAGGACAGGGTCCTTGATGCTGGAAGTAGGCATATTTCTAGGTTGGCCTTCTTATTTTTGTTTATTCTCTCCATACACCAAAGCTCACGAACCTCTCAGTTGCTTCTCTAATTTTTCCTGCATCATCTGTAGGAGTGTGGAGGTGGCATGGTACCAGACCCCTGACTTGTTCCTGTGTGGCCTCCAGTAGCTTAGGGAATCAACACTCAGACAGGAAACACTACCTGTGTTGCATCTATCTGACTGTGATAGTTTTGATTTGTTGTTTATTTACTCAACAGCCTGTATTCTCAGAGGCAAACACAACTGAACTCTGAGTGGGAGTGGGTCCTTCCTTAGCCTGACAAGCAGAGTCTTATAACGCTTCCTAAGCGAGGCCACATGGTTCATGTCAGTCCCTGGGAAATGCTAGGAGTCACCTCTGTGCCTTTATTCAGATGCCAGTGATCTCACAGCAAAATGTCAGTTGGGGAGGATGTCTGAATCATTTTCCAAGTGAGAGTGCAGGTTAAGGAAAGAATACTGTGTAGTTCATGCTAGGAAAGCTGATGTAATTCCACCTTAATTCACAATGTATTCTTAAAAGAAGAGACAGCCATGCCACACACAGAATGCTGCTGAGTCTCTGTGTTCTAACACCACGCTCAGTCCTCAGTTCTGGCTGCCGCCAGCCGGACTGCCTGAGCTTCACGGGACATTTTAGTTTCTCACCACCCCAGGGTCAGGAAGGGACGTCACCAGTTCACCCCTGGTTCCTAGCACTCCTCCTGGACTCAGAGGGTGGGGTGGGAGTGACTCAGGGAAAGAACTCTTGACAGCCTGAGCCCAGTGTCCTGCAATGGGTGGTTCCAGGAAATACCAGGCCAGCAGGCCTTACTGGTTGCTATTTTTAAGGTCTATGAAGCAAACCCAGGGAGAAACTCAGTTCAGTCAAAGCAAAGCAATGTTTTTAGAGAAGTATGGGAGATGTGCACCATTCCCCGTGTCTCTAGGTGAAGCCATGAGGGTGGGAAGCTTCTAACTACAGTATTCCTTAGACAACCACTCCCCACTTAATGGCCATAAAAACCTTAGATGACCACAGCTTAACAGCAAGAGGAGTGCTATTTTTCTGTATGAGAATAATGGTCTCCTTTGGCTGACTGCTCATGTTCCATATTCTATCCTCCAGCATGTAGTGCCAAAGCTCTGCAAGGCAGAGTTCCAAAATGAGGCAGCCCTTGGGGGCTCACTTGCTTTCTAAATGCAGCAGGATCGCTTCAGCATCAAGGTCATGGTTTCCTGAACCAGCCTGCAGACCATCTGGCATCTCTTTGTATCAGCCCTGATTCCTGCTGAGAAAGGCCATAGGAAGTTCAAGGGAAGAACAAAGTCCACATCCCCTCTGATGTTGCTTCAGAGTCCAGAATCCCTGGTCACCTGGATGCCAGTTGAAGGGACAATGCAGTTCCCCTAGGACTCTGCTCCAGTGATGTCAGGGAGTGCCCACATTCCCGTACTGTTGAGTATCCAGGTTCCTTCCAGACATCAGAGCACAGGCTGGGGATGTAGCTCAGTTAGTTGAGCACTTGCCTAGCATGCATGAAACACTGGCTGGATCCCAGCATGGCATGAACTGGATATATCATTGTAGGTACATAACTCCAGCACTAAGGAGATGTGGCAGGAAGCTCGGAGCTCATGGCCATCTTTGGCTATGTAGTGAGTTCCTGGCCAATCTGAGCCACATGAGAGTCCTTCTTAAATAAGTGGATTAATTAGTTTTCAGAAATAAAGAAAAGAAACATTAAAATTTGTGCATTACAGAGCCTGAACAGAGCTGCTCAGGGCTCCTCTCCTGGTGGGAATTAAACCTCTATGAAATCTTGGCACAACACGGTGACAAACCCTGTCTCTTCTGCTCCAGCATGTCTGAGACCATCCTTGGGATTAATGTGGGTGCATATCTGACTGTAGATACTGCCCTCCTAGAGCTTCATTGTTCTTCTTTTGAAACTTTGAAACAACAATGATGTACACACAGCTCTGGGAACTGGACAGCATGGAGGCATCTTCCGTCCTTCATGGGCTTTCCTTAAAAGCCAGTTATCCTCTCTCTCTCTCTCTCTCTCTCTTCTTTCTCCCTTTCTCTCTCCCTCTCTCCCTCTCTCCCTCTCTGTGTGTGTATCACATGTGTGTAGGTGTCCTTAAACATCAGAAGAAAGTGCCCAATGCCCTGGATGAAATTATAGGCAAATGTATATTGACCTAGATGCTAGAAACCAAACTCTGGAAGAGTAACAAATGCTTTTAAGGGCTTAATCATTTCACCAGACCCAAGTCAAGGCTCTCTTTGTACCAGAGAGAAAGTCTCTCAAAGGATCACCACATGTATTTGCACTGCCTCTTGGCCATGGTATGTGAGAACTCTATTCAAAGCCAGCTCTTGTCCCGGGTTCCTGATATCTAGTCAGTGATGAGGATTGTGCCAGAAAAGGTTAGTGACATGAAGAATACTGAGGTGCCCAGTCCAACGTTGAGGGTAGTGATGGACTAAGAAGTTTGTTTTTAAAGCAAGGAGGAAGGCTAATATCCTGAGGATTTAACATGACTGAGTAAAGGATTTAGGCTTTGTAACAGTCGTTGACAGATGTTCTGCCCTCAAGACAGTACTAGGCAAAGTAATCAAAGCTGAAGTGCCTTCATGATGTAAGTTTCAGGTCATTTTTAAATAGGAAAATGCATCCTGCATGCCTGAGGGATACACACACAAGCGGTTATTGTGTGCTGGCAGATGATAAAGTTTCTTTCTGACTTTCATGGAGCTCTGGCTCTCCTGAGCCACCAGCCCTGAGGGTAGACTTGATAGAGTCTGGAAAGCATGCCTGATGACAGGCCACCTGCACACCAGGTGTTTGTTTGGGCTCTAGGCCATTCACTTTTCTTAAAGCAGGCATGGTGGTAAGTAGCTCTCTGTGGGGCATGGTGGATGCCACTGTAGAGCGGTGTGCTGGAAACAGGCTACTTAGACGTGTTGGGAGAACTAGCCTCCACTCCTGGTGAAGTGGAGTAACTGAAGTCCTACATCTTCAACTGCAGAGACTATGAGATGATAAAACACAGATACTAGACCATACCTGTGTCACAGGGAAGACAGTGCCCAAATTCTTAGCACAAAAATGTCACAGTACTCTTCCAAAGAATCAGGAGGAGTGGATGTATGCAGAAGTACCAGAAATGCTCATATCTCCTTAGGGTGCAACTGTGAATGCCATCTCTCTCTAGTGGGAACTCACACTGAAGTGCAAGCACTTCAGACTTTTGACCTCAATAGGACCATATCTTACCCACTCCAGAATACCTTATTGGCACCAAGGAATGCTGGGAGCTTAGTATTGATACCATATGAAAATACAGCAGCAGAGGTGACCTATGGCTTCCCAAGAGGAAGCCCCAAATTAGAACTGGCATGGGCAAAATCAGAGAGTTGAAGAGAAGTAAAAGGAGACTAGAGAGAAGAAAGCAGATAGGAAGAATGGAGCAAGAGGGATATCCTCCCCCTACCCAGGCCAAGATGATAGTATGGAATTCTGATCAGGTAGAGATTTTATTAGTCTTCACAGCAAATTTAATGGCCTGCCCTATAGTCCTACTCAGTGAGACAGCATCTGTTTGCTCAGTATAACATCTATTGATTTAGGAACATGTTTCAGTTGTTGGTCTGTAGTAAGTGCTATTCCATACATTTCTCATTCAGGCCCATTTCATCTCTACAATCAACTGAAAAAATAGCAGCATTACAAGTTTTTTTGGATGAAGAAACTGAACTGGAGAATACAGAAGTCACATCCCTTGCTCTGGTTACACAGACAGTGGAAGAAGTAGGCCCTGAGAGGTCATACCTTTGTAAGGTCATCTTCCATACCTCACTACTGAAAGCCTTTCCTTCATGAGGGTCCTGGTTCCCTCCCTCTATTCTCTAGGAGATTCCATACAAGTCATGCCATGGTCTAGCTCATCTGTCTTCTGCAGGTTGCTCTGTGGTCTGCAGAGCAACAGGTCTGGCCTTGTGGTGGATTAAACAAGGAACAAGTCTCAGACATACTTCCCTCCATTGAGAAAACATGTCCAAGTGCAGGGGTGGAGGGCGGGGTCTGTGTGTTCTTTGACAGGCTCGCTGGATCCCTTGAGGTATATGTGACGAAGAGGCAGGTCACCTTGCAGCTTTGGCCTTGGGCTCTTGGACCACATCTTTTACAGAATTGCTTCTAGAGATACTTTCTAGTGGAGTCAGCTTCTAGGAATGAGAGGGCAGGCCACACAACAGATACTGGCTGTTAGGTATCTAATAGCCAATGTCAATGAGAAATTAGAAGACTGAATCCCTGGTAGATATCTGTTGTCAATTACTTGAATGAGTCTAAGTAAAAAAATTCCTAGTCATTTTCTTCTCAATTCCTGATCCCCAAACTATGAGCAAAATAAAGGACTTATTTGAAGTTGCTGGGTTAAGAGTAACTTAATGATTAAAAAATTACCTGATAGCTCTCATTGGTCATTGTGAATCCAGGGTCAGATGAGCTGCATGTAGGTTTATAGTGTGGTTACGGGATTGAGGAGTAACTAGGGTGAGCAGATCTGCCTGCTTTGTCAGAGAGACTGAAGAATTTCTCTTGATAATAGTAACCAATGCACCATCCCAACTGTAAACAGGAAACTTCCAGGGAGAGAGTCTAGGAGCAAACTTTGAATTGATGAGTGAAGAACCCATCTCCAGCAGAGCCAAGCAGAACAGCAGGAGCCCAGTGAGCACATGAGTTTAAAAGCTGACCAGATGATCTGTGAGAAAGATGAAGACCCAGGGATGGCAGAAAGAGAAAATAGAGGGCAGAAAAGCAAATGCCGCTGTGTAGGCAGGAGTGGTGCGGTGACATTTTGCTGTTATTGTCGATTCTGCCTCTCATTTCAACGGCCATCTTGTTTCAGGATTCTAGCTCCCCTAGGACAGGATTTGAGTTTGTTTTTGTCCCTGACATGCCTTCTGAAGGTAATCTCCCTGAGCACTTCAAGGATGGAGTTTCTGCTCCCAGCAGCCGTATTTATATGGAGACAGGGGTAAGCACATCAATATGCTGTGCCTTGTCCCCCCAAAGATTGGTTAGCATAAATCTGATTTATAACTCAGCGTGAGTTCAATTGAAAACCAACAGATGTGAGTGCCTCAGAACTTGCAGTGTTTGGCTTTATATTAAATGGCTTGAAATGACCCTCCAGCTGCCACCAAAAAGCAACGGTGTCTGCCGTCTTTACAGCCACTGCTTGCCTACAATCTTGCCTTTGGGTCTCAAGCTGTATAAGAATCTAAACTGATGACAAATCAGGCTTTCAGGGCTGGGAAAGAGTAGTGACGCAAAAACTGCTGTTATGTAGTCAGTCAGTCCTACAAAAAGTGGAGGGAGAGAGAGAGTGTTGGGGAAAGATCAGAAAAGGTGACTGGTGTGGTTAGGTGCCTGGATTATGTTGCACAGTTGCTGGGCTTGGGACATTGCTGAGTAACTCAGGATATGCAGCTCTGGGGACTCAGCCCTGGGATTTTAGCCAATGGATGGTTTGTTTGTTTTCATTTGTACAGAGGAGAGCATGGCTGGACAGAGAGAGAGAGAGAGAGAGAGAGAGAGAGATTAGGATAAAGAATTGTGACATCGCAGATCAAGAGAAAAGAGAAGAATGCCATTTTTTGGTTAAAGAGAGGTTTATTGCATCTGAAATAATAGTTTATCAGTCTAAGAACATCTGCAGTTTAATGAAACCCACAAGAAGCGCAAGCTAGCACTTGCATTTGTCTCAGGATGCTGAAGTCCCACATGGAACTTTTCATATGTCTGTTGGGGATGATGTGTCCAGATCCTGAACTTGGCACTTTTTCAGGGTGATGGTGTAGGGCTATGACAGAAGGAAATTAAGAACAGGGGAGTTTATGGCTCACCATCAAGACCACAAGCAGCACATCCCTGTGCCAAAGTAACCTTCCCGGGAGGTCTGCACCTTGCTATGGCTGCTTTCTGGCTACAAAGTCAACTATTAACAGTTAAAATAGGGACTATACGGCATGTAAAATCTAAAACATTTGCTATCTTACCCCTCACTGGAAACATGTGCCAGCCTTGCACAGGAGAGCACCACACATTCCCACCTTGGAGCCACTTTGTCACTGCTGTCCAAAAATAGTGTTGGTTTATGCATGATTGCCAAGGTGGTGGAGAAGGTAAACATATATAGATACATACACATGTACAATGGTAACCACAGGCAAACATAACAGGCAGATAAAAACACACACAGGTGCACACGCCCATATACTAAAGGAAGTGGCAAGGAAGAAACAGCAAAGGCATCATTAAGAAAATATAGAGAAGCAGATGAGAGGTCCTAAAGGGCTCTTTGAGTCATTCCCAAATAAACTGCTGAAGCTCTGGCTGCATTCTGGACTTGGAGTCTGTGTTTGGAAGGACTAATGAATGCAGAAGGACAAAGAAGAAGGGGCAGGGCATAGCTTTTAGGCTCTTGTCCATCTTGGGCTGAGCACCGTTGTGCTAGGCAAGCAGCCCCATTTTGTCCGGGCACACTTTGCCGTTGGCAGTGAGATTCTTTACTCTGCTTCCTGTTTTCCAGAGCTTGATGAACTATCCTGTACTTTGAAGCACTGGAATAACAGGACTAATTAACATAGAGTCCATGGTAACTTCTGGTTTTCTTACTCATTACCTAACACTGAGGAAAATATATATAAGCAAAGAGAAAAAGAAGAACTAGAGAGAGAATCAGAGGTTAACCTTTTGTGCTTTGCAAAAAGGTTTTAATCCAAGTAAATTTTGTTTGGTCACCAGAGGCATATAGACAAGCAAAGGAAGATAAAGAGCCACTTTATGTTTTCATCTTGTAAACTCAGAGTCATGTGAATATATCTTTCAGTTACAACGGTCACTTACTCTATCAGCTTTACAGTTACAGGTACATACATACATGCATGCATACATACATATATATGTATGCATGTATATGCACATATTTAAAGGGTACACACAGTGCTGGATAAAATATGGAAGCAC
Source organism: Psammomys obesus (assembly GCF_907164565.1). Classification (NCBI taxonomy): domain Eukaryota; kingdom Metazoa; phylum Chordata; class Mammalia; order Rodentia; family Muridae; genus Psammomys; species Psammomys obesus. The sequence continues at coordinate 2,313,787 of NW_026586816.1, read as the reverse complement.
ACTCATCATTCATTCAAGGACTAAAAAGGTGTGAGAGCATCTGAAGGAGGAAGGATGTCCATCAATAGGACATCAATGTTCCATTGAGCCCCGAGGCCCCTCCCCCAAGAAGGAAGTTAGCATATATTGAAGAGAGGAACTGTTAGAACATCAAGAACCTTCAGAATGCTGTGCTCACAGCTAAAGTCTGTGCTCAGCAGAACGTGGAAGAAATATGAAAAAGGGATCTCTCCTCTTCAAGATAAGAGAAATTATGGCATAAGGGAATAAGGGTGATGATAGCAGGGGAAAGAAAGATGCCCTGAGGGTCCTTATATCATGCTTTCTCATTGGACTACTTTTAAACCACCTTTTAGGGTACAAGCCTGGCTTCAATGGGTCCCTTCTGAGTTAATATACTGATATGTCTGATCTCACTAATTCATTTGGAAAGAAACTGGAGTCTATGTATGAAGTGGAGCATCTCCTTACTGTAGGTGCAGAACTGTTGGTGGTCTCTCTGGTAGCCCGTGAGCCTAGTAGAAGAGTAGTGTGTTGTGTAATGAGGGCCCAGGGTAGCAGTCTATAGCATTTGTAGAATGTATACTGAGAGCCAGGACTCCAGATCTTCTCTAAGTCTCACTACAACATTTCAGAATTAGACCCAGATGTCTTAGTTTTAATTCCCTGTTGCTGTGATAAAATACTCCAATAAAAGCAAGTTAGGAAAAGAAAGGTTTATTTCACTCATAATTCCAGGCTACATACAGTCCAACATTGTCTGGAAGTCAAGACACATTACATCCATAGCCAAGAGCAGAGAACAGTGAGTTAATGTGTGCATTCTAATGCTCGCCTCACTTTCTCAGGTCTTGTATACCTCAGGATGTCTTGTCCAGGGAATGGTGCCATCTACATTGGCTAGGATTTTCCCACGAATCAAGAAAACACCCTACAGACATGCACAGAAGCTGACTTAATCTAAACAATTCCTCACTGGGATTTCTTTCTCAGGTACTTTTAGATTATGTGAACATGAAAATTACCACCAACCATCACAATCATGTTATTGTGCTTCAAGAAATTATGTAATTTGTCCAAGGAAAAATGACCAGTATATATACCAGGGCCTTATCCATGCTGTACAGGAACTACCATCCTACCACAGGTTATAATCCCCAGCCACGGGCTGTGACCCTTGGTAAAGCCATGTTATTGCACCCACACAATTCCATACTCTGCAGCAGAGTTAATAAGCACCATTGATTGTTTGGACTCCACCAGACGCAGAGCCTGAGGTGACTAGGACTCAAGCGCAAAGCCTTGATCCTTGGATGCATCTCTGAAGCACAGAGGAAATGAGATAACCCAATGAGTGACATTACCTGGGGTTTGTTTATTGCTGGGAAATTCTGGAAGATGATGGACGACTCAGCTTAGGAAGGTGAAAAGTTTGGAAATTTCCCTTATTAGTTGAATGATATCTCTGGAACACTAACTCCTTGTTGCTGCCAGCTTTCTCTGGATATGAGTCTGGAATGTCCCGAGGAGGGAAATGTCCCCAAGAGAGGGCTTCAGGTGCTTGGTAGAAGCTAACCCTCAGCAGAAGTCAAGTCAAGAAGATGGGTCAGGATATCAAGTTTCAACCATAAGAGAAAGGTCGGGATGAAGAACTACCAATTTTAATATGTCCCTATTTCTAAACAAATGTTATTGGAAAACTGGATATCCACAATAAAAAAAAACTGCAATGGAATCTTATCTTGTACTGTACAAAAATGTACAGTACAAAAATAAAGCTTAAAATTTTAGCTCAAAGACATAGACATAAGAAGGAAAACTATAGGACTCTCAGAAACATAAAGAAATGATTGTAGGAGACTGGATTTGGCAATGGTAAATAAATAAGAGCCACAAAACATAAGCAGTGAGAAAAACAAAACAGGTAAGAACTAGTCAAATTAGATAACTTTGTTAATCAAACGACACAACAGTTTGAAAAAGGAACAGATTAACTCAGAGAAAATATTTGAAAATCATACATATGATAAGTTGTTAATGCCTACAATCTATAAGGAATACTTATAATTAAAAAACAAAAGACAATTAGATTAAAAATGAGCAAAGGGCTTGGGCAGATATTTGTATAAAGAAGATAGCCAAATGGTAAATAAACCAAAGAAGATTTATTCAACATCATTAGTCAGTAGAGCCATACAAGTTAAAACTATAGTGAGTTCACAATCATAAAAGTGGCTAACACACTCACACACACCATATATTTATATATTTTAGTTTTTATTATCGAATAATTGACACATCAAGAAAGAGGAAACTTCAGTTAAAGAATTTTTTTTCCACCAGGTTGTCCTGTGGGCTTGCCTGTGGGGCATGTTATTGATTGCTAATTTATGTAGGAGTGCCCAGGCCCATTGACGGGTAGAACATCCCTGGGTAGGTGCTCCTGAGCTGTAAAATGCTAGATGAGAAGAGAGAGAGAGAGAGAGAGAGAGAGAGAGAGAGAAGCACACACACATACAGAGTGCACTACTAAGTAGCACTCCTTTATGGTTTATGCCTCAGTTCCTGCTCTGACTTCCGCAGCGACTGGGACATAGAACCATAATCCACATTAGTCCTTTCCTTCCCAACTTGCTTTAGTTCATGGCGTGTGTAATAACAACAGAAACGCAAACGAGAACAATATATGAACCAGAATCTCATACAGAAACTAATAGAAAGCAGAAAAATAGAATACCTGTACACTGCTGGTGGAATTAAAAAGGTATAGGTTCTGTGTAACACATTGTAGTAATGCCTAAAATAAGTCCTAACAAGCATTAACGTGTGGGCAATATTACACATCTGGATAGAAACACTGGAGAATTGAAAGCAAGGTCGTGAAGACATAATTGTACACACACATTTTTAATAATATTAGTCACAATAGCCAGAAGATGGATACAACCTTAGTAGCCATCAGTCACTGAACAAACAAAGAATATAAAGAATACTTCAAAAGGTGGCAAGGCAGGCCTGGTGTGGTAGCATACACCTTTAACCCCAATATTTGAGAGGCAGGGGGACTGCTGTGAGTGCCATGCCAGCCAGACTACATAGTGAGACCCTGTATCAAAAACAGCAGAAGCAGCAGCAGCAACGACAGCAGCAAGTTCATCATCCAGTGGATGATTGCAGAATGGTTCCACCCTAGCTGTTTGCAGCCATAGGGGAAGTGGCTTACTTTCCTTTCTCAAAGAAAGTTTGCAGAAGGCCTTGCAAGAGTACAGCACAGGCTTAAACATATTTCTCTGTGTTTGGAGGCTGCCACCCTCAAGGCAGAGTTTCTGGGAAACTTCTCATGATGCTTCACTGAAAGTGGAAACCTGAAAGAAAAGAAAGATGAAAAGAAATGGTAAGCTAAAGTGTGTCTCAGCAGCGGCCACAGACGACTCTTAGAGTATACTCAGGGCACGGCCTGTTTGGGGAGGGAGAGACAATGCTAGTATTCATTAAAAGTCATTTAGGAGATGGCTCATCCATTCAACCGCACACTCAAGAGGCCCCACAAGGAGTGGGTGGTACCCTAAGGACACATGTTCCAGCCTTTGGAAAATGTAACATGATAAAGCAGGAATCTGGAGTGGAAGCAGAATAAGGACCACCCAGTGGAGTCCATCGATGAAAGGCTAATCATGAAAGGGATGCCCTATTTAAAAAGCAAAGGAAGTACCTGGCTCTTGTTAAACTCTTGGTCAACACTCCATGCTGCTTTAATGACTTCCAAACATATTTGAACAGGGAAAAGTACAGTCCATCTACTGTGCACATCAGGGTCATTGCCAGGTTACTGCCTAACCCTCTCCCCCACTCAAAGCCAGAGCTGGCTTTCAGACAGAATCAACCCCTTGATCAGGAGATGGATCTTAACTCCGAAACCCATCCTGCCACCTGTGATCACACACACTTCCTTCCTGCAAGGAATGTGGGTCTCTTCTGATCCTGCAGGAAGGAAGTCTTGTCCCTCAAACTTCTATTTCCCTTGAAGATGCTTCCCAGCAAGCTTATCTGGTTGTTGTTTGATTTTGGGGTTTTGGAATTTTTATATAGGCTCCTTTCTCAGCTTTCCAGCTGCTGGGGTTAGAGATGTGTGCTACCACCACACCTGGTAGTCTGAGCCATTGGGAAGTTGCGGTGGCATCGCCTAAACTGCTTTTTTTCATAGGTTTGGTGCACAGTGTAGCACAGTGGAGCAGGAGAGTATGGGACAGGCTGGATCTTGTATTAGAGCACAAGAAGTGACCTGGGAATGAATGAAACACACCATGGAAACATAAAACTACCCTGCGGTGCAAGGATCTAAGAGGTCTCTAGGGAATGGGACATTTAACTGAGATTGTAACTGTAAGAGTGAGCTGTAGGACGAGGAAAACTGAGACTAAGCTTCAGGACGCTTGAGGCTTCTATGTGGCCAGAAGGCTGACAGATCATATATATATATATATATATATATATATATATATATATATATATATATGATACATTCATGATATGTATATAATGACATATATATCTACATATATACATATACACCCCATATACATATGGGGTAGAGAGGCCCGTAGAAGATCTGAGCCTACCCATACGGAGGTTAGGAGACTGCTGAGGACTGGACCTCCCACTGAGCAGAGGGGAGCTCCCACTGAGCACTTACCTTAGAGATCATTTTCTTGCTATGTGTGAAGTAGTGGGGCAGAGGCTAGGTGTGGGAGGGCAGAAAGAAGGCAATTTCAGTGGCCAGATGTGACCCTGAGTTCTGAGTAGACGCTGTAGCATGGACAGATGTGGTGAGGTGGTGGACAAGTGTGTGGTACCTGTTGAAGATGTCTCCTTGGGGCTTGCTACTTGGATTGAAAGCGGGGAAGGAACATCTTAATTTTATGTCCTCTTGCTGTGATAAAATTCCCTGAAAGGGAAAAATAAAATTTAGAGGAGATAGTATTTCGTTGGCCACCATTCTAATATTACAAGAAGGGCACAGGGCTCAAAGCAACTGGTCATGTTACATCCACAGCCAAAAGCAGAGAACAATGAATTCACACATGCCAGTGTTTAGCTCACTTTCTCCTTGTCATCATTCTAGAGCCCAGTCCATGAAGCGGTGCCATCCACATTCCACGTGAGTCTTCTGGCCTCACGTAAGCCAACTTTGAATATCCCCAAAAGGCTTACCTATTCCAGACAAATCCTCACCTTTTCCAGGAGATGCCAGGTTGTGTCAAGTTGGCAACTAAAGCCAACCATGATAGAGAAGTTTTCAACAGTCTGGGCCAGAATGCCTGGATATATCTGAATGGGAATATTTGGAAGCAGATAGGGGGTAAGAGAACTATAGCAGACCTAGACTTAGACTGTTGACTATGAAGGATCCAGAAAGCAACATTAGAGAAGGAACTATGGCTGCTGCATTGTGCTTCAGCTTCTGGAGAATTGCTCATATTTCCCTCCTAGGGCTGCTCTGGAGGACACTAACACATTAGTTTACCAGATGCAGGAAAGTATTGATCATATAGGGTAGAACATTGACTTGGGGGACTGAAGAGTTAGCAGAGAAATGTGAAAGTTTCAAAAAAGCTGGGTCAGTCCTTGTGGGAAACTGCAGTCAGTAATGTGGCCAGTCCTCCTCTCCTGGCTCTCTAAGTAGAGTCATGCCCTACATCCAGTTTTCTGTGTGCGCATCTGCTGTGAGGATGTGTGAGCAAGCCTGAGTTCTCCTATACTGCCACTTGTGAAAAGCACAGCAATAGGGAGGAATTGAGAGAGGAACAGGAGATGACCACTAGAGAGATGGTCCCGTGCTCTGGCAAGCAAGTCCAAGATTCTTGTTCCTCTGGCACAGCTCAGCAGGGTGACTGTACAGGATGAAGTGAAAGTCATATTAAGAGAGGGTGGGTTTCCTGTGGGTGTCCACAAACCATGACGCGAAGACTTTGGGAGTAAAGGGAAATGGTAAGTGGGTTGGAAGTCCTAAAGGGCAAGAAGTGAAAAAAAAAAAAAAGCACAGAGAAACACACTTGGCTGCTTACACAAGCTTCTGATAAGAAAGTTCACAAGAACACGTCCATCCTGTTCCAGCATAGGGGCAGCTCAGGAATGCAAGGGGAGCCATTCTTGGATGAGTCACAGGGCATGGAGACTTGGTGATAAATGCCTGGGGTTTTTTATTTTTATTTTTTATATTAATTACAGCTTATTCACTTTGCATCCCAGATGTAGCCCCCTCCCTTCACTCCTCCCAATCCCACCCTTCATCTCTCACCTCCTCCTGTGCCTCTCCAAGTCCACGGATAAGGGTGGTCCTCCTCCCCTTCCATCTGACCCTAGTTTACCCGGTCTCATCCAAACTGGCTGCATTGTCTTCCTCTGTGGCCTGGCAAGGCTGCTTCCCGATCTAGGGGAGGCAGGCAAAGAGCAAACCACTGAGTTCACGTCAGAAACAGCCCCTGCTCCCTTTACTAGGGAACCCACTTGGATACAGAGCTGCCATTGGCTACATCTGAGCAGAGGTTATAGGTTGTATCCATGAATGGTCCTTGGTTGGAGTATCAGTCTCAGAAAAGATCCCTGTGCACAGATATTTTGAATCTGTTGCTATCCTGTGGAGCTCTTGTCCTCTTCAGGTCTTACTATCTCCTCCTTTCCTAAAATGCCTGTTTTTCATACAAACCTCCTATTTCATCTTTTTTGTTTGTTTGTTTTCTTTAGAGGATTATACCTTTTGACCCCAAAGGTAAGTGTGTGACACCGGAGGAGCCCAGGGCAGCATTCTGTTGCTCTGGTCCACAGAAAAGACCTGGAAGTGCTTTTGATCTGAGCAAGAGGTCTTTCCCAGTGTGTCCCTGTAGCTTGCAGGAAACAGTATCCAAATCCCGAGCCAAAAGGTTGAGAAACAAACCTGCCAACTGCCAGGGATCCTAACCCCGAGTCACAACACCTGCAAGTAACAGCCCACAGTTCCTGAGCCAATGCTGCTAGCAAGTCAGGTGGTTACCACAACCTCCTCCTCCTCCTCCTCCTTCTTTTTCCCCTGTTCTTTTGTGGCTGAATCAATGTCTTCCTCTGAGTTCCTCATTTAGCTGAATGACATCATTCTCCCTGCACACAAGTTTGTGTGCGCTCTGTTTGCACCATGTTTGCTCATGTGCCATTGGCTGAATTAAGTCATAAGGCCAAGACCAGCAGGTGAGTACATTGCCATCATTGTGATAATCTCACAGGAAGGGTTAAAAGCTCCCAGTGATAGCTTAGTCCACAGCTCTGAGGTCTCTGATTTCCACTTCATGATACTCTCATCCAAGAGTGCAGGAAACACTATTTACCCCACAATAGAGAAAACAACAGACTATTCTGTTCACTCAGTCTGTAGTGGTATTTACTGAGAAACAACTAAAATTGTGTCTACCACGGAAAAGAGGGATGACACATTATTCTAGGTAAAAGAAGGACAATATACAGAATTAAAGTTGCTTACTACCTCTTTGGGAGGGAACAAGTCATTCACACACAAAAATTTAAAACACAACTCACAACATAAAACAACATAGGCCAAAACACTACTTGTTACTTATTGAAGATGTATGAGGTGGTTTCCCATCACATCAGGTCTTTCTGCCAAGCAAATCTGCATGTAAGGACTCTGTCGAGGTTAGCTCCATTGGTAGCGTGTTCACCTTGCATGCATGAAACACTGGGTTCACTCCCAGAATCATACACAGCATGGCCATCATCCTGGCACTTGGGAGGTAGAAGCAGGAGGATCAGAAGTTTAAGGTCATTCTTGGCTGTACAGTGGGTTTGACACCAGCTACATGAGACTTGGTCTCCCCAAAGAAAGAAGGGAGAGAGAGAGAAAGGGAGAGGGAGAGAGAGCGAGTAAAAGTGAGATTAGTGGGAGTTATGTAAGACAACAGTGAAAACTGATCAGATTTAGCAAATTGTTTTGTATTTTACAAAGCTTTGGATACCATGAGTGATTAGGAGTTAAGAGCATTCTAGACTCTTCTCACACCCCTGAGGCAAAAATTTTTCCCAAAGCAAAAACAAACTTGCCGTAGGACGAGCAGAGCCTCATGGAAATATCAGTGGTTCAAAGCACAGGCTATTAAAATTTTCACATTACTGCTAAACTCCTTCTGTATTCACCCTGACCAAATCTCTTCTTTAGCTCTGTAGTGGTTAGACTGCCAAGGCTAGGCAACAGGAAACAAGCTTTCAGTATGGGCATTGCTTGCATTCCTTTGACTATGAGTGAGACCAAATCACTTTCAGTAATAAGTCATTTGTATTTCTTTTCCCATAAATCATTGTATTTATCCTCCATTTGTCTTTATAGGTTGTGTGGATTCTAGTTTTAAAACTTACATGTACTTTCTTTAAGTTGAAAAAAGAAGGATCCTTGTCATAATTAACTTTCTCAATTTGTCATTTGTAATCTGAATTTGTTAGTGGTTATTATATAGTATTATACTTTATTGTGATGTAACGTCTCACTGTATAGTGCAGATTGGCTTGGAACTTAGAATCTTCCTGTTTCATCTTCCCAAATGCTGGCATACAAGCCTGGACCACCACCCTACATTTCATCTGAAACTGGTCATGCTCACCAACATCTTCACAAAATACCCACACTCAATGATCATCCAGCCATCTTTGAGGTTTTTGCCAATTTTCTAATTCTAAGACTATCAGGATGTGTTTGACTTTACCTTCATGAGAGTCTGCTGATCAAGGGAGATGGTGGTACATCTCTGACTTGATTTGTGGCTTCTCAGTGGCCTATCTGTGATGGACAACCAGGCAAATGTGGTAAACATCAGAAGAGGGTCTGGCCCTGGGAGTGTGCCATACACTTGGTCTGGAGTCCTTAAACTCTGTTTTGTTTCCCTCCATTTTCTCAGGAGCCATAAAATAGGGTTCTCTCAATGAGTCTGTGGTCATGTTCTAAGCTGTGCATCAGGACAGAGTACTTCATGCCCCCTAGGATCTGAGGACATGCCCATCCCAAATGCTTCCAACTCATTGCCAATCTGCAATGTTGTGTCCTGTGTGCCTTGCTGCTGCAAACAGCATGGAATCCTGTAGTTATCTACAGGAAAATTTTGTTTTGCTAATAAACTGTTGATGATTGACGATGTATGCCTCTGTATGTTCAGCTTTCTGCTTCCCTCTCCTCTCCCTGGATGGAGCACAAGGGTATGTTTCAGTATGTCTTTGAGGGGAAATGATAGTTTGCCAAGAGGGGCTCATTTTAGGGCCTGGTGCCCTGTGATGACATTAGTGAATTTAATGATGAAGGTGATGTGCATGAAATCTTCCATACTTTATTATAAAAATAGGCTTTGTGTTAATGATTCCATCCAGCTTGTGGGAAAACTCAGCATTCTGTCATATTTAAGACAAACTAGGCTAAGCTATGATATCTGGTAGATCTGGTACATTAAGTGCATCTTCAGACTGGAAAGATAACTTGATTGATAAAGTGTTTGCTGTGTGAATAGATATAAAAATAAATATCTGAAACCAGAGTTCAGATCCATAGCACTTGTGTAAAATTCCAGGCATGGTGGCATTTGCCTGTAATGTCAGTACTAGGGAGATGGAGAAGAGGGTCCTGGGGTCTCAGCGGTCAGTCTGAGCTTAAATCAAGCTCATGGAGAGACTGTTTCAAAATTAAGGTAGAAAGTGATTAAGGAAGATACCTGATGTCAACCTCTGGCCCCTCAGACTCACAAACATGCAGCCAGGCTAATGAAGCTTAAAATTAGTGGGGAAGCCTGTAAACCAAACACAAATTACATGCTGCAGCTGGAGAGGTGGGCTAAGAAGCTAGAAACCAATGGCCTATAGGCAGATGGTGATGGAACTGGTCAGGATGGGCAGGTGTGCTACTCAGCTCATGAATCAATGCCAGGTAGCCCTTCCGTTCCCAGAGGGCAGAGCACAGACATGCTATGGGCTTTCCATGCTTCTGGAATTACCCCAATTGGTATTTGTTTGGTTAGCATTTCTATCTTTGGCCTCTATATCTCCTTCTTAGGGGGAGATTACCCAGATAATTGCACAGCTGTGCAGACCTCCCTCCCCCCCACCCCCCAGCTTGTAAGCTTTCATCCCACCATCAGTTGAAAAACACATTTCTCTACTTTGAAAGGGTTGTTCTTGGCTGTAGTTTCCAGCACTTAGCTCTTGTAAAATTGAGATAAAGCACATTGGCAGCTTCAGAACATCTTCAAGCCAGCAGTCAAGGACACAGCTTGGTGCAGCTGCCCTGAGCATTCATGCTAGAGTTAAACCTGGTGTTTCTTCTTGTAGGATTTTAATGGGAGACTCTAAAGCTTCAGTTCTGTTCTTTAGCCCCAAGGTGATATTTATTTTCATCTAGACATTTTAAAGCAGGATGGTGAGCTTGCTCAGAAGACACAGGGAGGCCTGGGTCTAGCAGATTCAGAGCATCAAACCCAAGTTCCTGTTACCTAGCCACAAAGTTCTGCTCCCCTGCCTAGGTGCAACAGAAACACCCCCCACCCTCCATCCTCCAGATGAATGTTTCAAAGTGCAGAAAGCATGCTTTGAATTCTCCAACACAATTCCCCAGCCCCCACTGGGGGCTCAAAGCTTAAAGCAGAGACAGCAAGATTACATATAAAATGAGTGTTTGAGTCACTGAGTTTTGTCAGTGATACACCTCTGAATAATCAGCACTTAGTACAGGAGGAGGAATGTCTACATCGTTCCAGACAGTTCTCTGAGTCTTTTCCAAATAAAGTTTTCTGCCTCACCCAGAGCAAGCATGTTCCGATTTCCAACACCAATAGCTCAGTCTTGTCAGGTCTACAGCTTCATATACATGAGAGTGGCTCGAGGCTTCTTTCACACAGGCAATAGTTGTCAGAATCAAAATAAATAGCTTCTGCCAAGTCCTACATAAACAAAAATAAATAAAGCAAGGGGGCGTGAAGGATGTTACCGTTTAATGTTGCCTGGTAATAGTAATTACCACAAAGGACTCTCAGAACCCAAGGCTTACCGAAAGGCCACTTCAGCCTTAACCTAAAACAAGCAAGTGAGCAAATCCTTCTTCAGGGACATCTGCTCAGCACTTGCCTGTCAGCTTCAGATTGGCCTCTTTTGTTATTAGGCCTCGTGTTATAGATATTGTGTAATTAGATCATGAATTGTTGCTTCAAAATAGCTTGTGCAACTCTCCTAGCTCGTGTTTTAAAAACTTCACCTTGCCTCAACTTCCCCAAATGTTCTCACATGTAAGCCATGTATTTTCTAATTATAATGTTATTCTGTTCCAAATAAATATATTTCCTCTTTGGATACCATTAGACAGTTTGACACTCAGCACATTTGCATGTGTGCCTATTTATGCATTTATACATATGACTGTGTCCACCAGAACATTTACCTCAGTGGTTACTCAGGAGTTCATGAATACTCCCACTGATAATTATTTGGGTTAACTTATTTTTGAAGCCATTATTGATAAAGCTGGTAGGAACATTTTTTTCTCAAGACTTCTTTTTAAAAATTAATTTATTTTTATTAATTAAAGTTTATTCACTTTGTATCCCAACTGTAGCCCCCCTCCCTCAGCCCCTCCCAATCCCATCCTCACTCCCTCTTCTCCACCCATGCCCCCTCTCCCAGTCCACCAATAGGGGAGGTCTTCCTCCTCTCCTTTCTGATCCTAGTCTATCAGGTCTCATCAGGACTGGCTGCATTGTCTTCCTCTGTGGCCCAGTCAGGCTGCTCCCCCTCAGGGGGAGGTGACTAAAGAGCAGGCCATTGAGTTCATGGCAGAGTCAGACCCTGTTCCCATTACCAGGGAACCCACTTGGACACTGAGCTTCCATGGGCTACATCTGTGCAGGGGTTCTAGGTAATATCGATGAATGGTCCTTGGTTGGAGTATCAGTCTCAGAAAAGATCCCTATGCCCAGATTTTCTTTTTCTCTTCTTGTGGAGCTCCTGTCCCCTTGAGGTCTTTCTATATCCCCCTTGTTTCCTAAGATTCCCTGCACTCTACCCAAAGTTTGGCTATGACTCTCAGCCTCTGTTTTGATATCCTGCTGAGTAGAGTCTTTCTGAGACCCTCTGTGGTAGGCTCCTGTCCTGTTCCCTGTTTTCTCCCTCTTCTGATGTCCATCTCATTTGCCTCTCTGAATGAGTATGGGTCCTCTTACCCAGGGTCCTCCTTCTTGATTAGCTTCCATAGCTGAACAGATTTTAGTACGATTATCCTATATTATATGTCTAATACCCACTTATAAGTGAATATATACAGTGTCTGTCTTTCTGCTTCTGGGATACCTCACTCAGGATGATTTTTTCAAGTTCCCACCATTTGCATGCAATTTTCATGATTTCCTTGTTTTTAATTGCTGAGTAGTATTCCATTGTGTAAAAGTACCACAATTTCTGTATCCATTCCTCAACTGAGGGACAGCTGGGTTGTTTCTAGCTTCTGGATATTACAAATAAAGCTGCTACAAACATGGTTGAGCAAATGTCCTCGCTGTATACTTGAGTATCTTTTGGATATAGGAGTGGTATAGCTGGATCTTGAGGTATCACAATTCTTAATTGTCTGAGAAAGCACCAGATTGATTTCCAAAGTGTTTGTACAAGTTTACATTCCCACCAGCAATGGAAGAGTGTTCCCCTTTCTCCACATCCTCTCCAGCATGCTCAAGACTTCTTAAAGTCATGTACCTTCCTTCTTCTTGAGGAAGTACTTAATAGAACTGCTGGGCTGATGTGTGCCTATCTGCATAAGAAGCACAATGGGACGTTTTAGAAAACTGAAATTTCCACAGACTTATCACTTCTCAGAGCTGGAAGGGAACTTCAGCTCTTCAATCACTGACTGTTACCACATCTTTTAAAATAAGGGTCACTGAGATGCAGCGAAGTCATTCAACTTTTTCCTATAGTCTGGTAAGTAAAAGGTGGGAACCCAAGATCCATTCTTTCTGGCTGTGCTTCTTTATAGGCACATCAGAAAATCTTTCTCATTTCTACCTGTGATACAGAAATGATTTCCGAGTGGATAGGCTGATGTTACTGTCTTGAATCACATTGAAGAAAACTGAATCTATACCGATCTTTTAAAATCCACAGAGGACCCTACAGTACATTGATCTTTATGATATCATGGCTCCAGGAAGCAAGTGGAAGTGAGTCTATTACACAGTTCAATTTTCACACAAATACAGAACATCGATTGAATGTTACCTCTTGCTGGTTCAAAAATTTCCATTTTGAGAGATGTCTACTAAGTGCATACATAAAGATATCTTGAGACATCTGTATAAAGAGGTTTGTATTATTTATAATGGCAAAAGAAATGGCAAATTTAATTAGTATATATCAACATAGTAGAATATAATGCAACCACAAAAATGTTACATAATATTAACATACATTATTATAATATATAATAAAATATATGAGTACTATTGTCTAATCCCAGGTGTGTAAAACGTTTTGACATTGTGGCACAAATCTGTCACCTGCAAAGTTGGTGCTCAAGAATTGTACACATCCTATGTTCTATTTAATTCTACAATTGTATACTGGGCTAATTTCATGGCTTTCCTCAGCTGCATGCGGCCATACCTGACCCAGGAGTTGTAGACTGGCCTGGCCTGGTAGAGCATGTGTGGAAAAATTCTGAAAGAGTAAAAGCAAAATAGAAATAATGTATCACCGTATCACAAGAGCAGATTAAAAGTTCACAGCTTGAGAGATAACTCCTGTGTTATCTTTCTAACTTCTCTGCTGCACCAAAGCATTTTGTCACAACCAGGTGTCTTGTCGGGTGCCAGGAATACAGCAGAGATTTGACATCACAAAGTGCATACAGTGGCTAAAAGCTGGCTCATCAGGGCTATAGTCAATGAGCCACTACATAAGTAGTGTGCCCTGTCTAGATGGGAACAAAGACCATGAAGAAAAAGAATCACAGTAGAGTGTTTGGGGGCTGTGAGGGTAGATTTGGAAGTTATCATCTTAAATAAAGTAGGCAGAAGAAGCCTTTCTGAGGTGACATTTCTGCTCAAAGTTGAAGAAAGCTTGATTTCTATGGACATTTAAGGAAAGGGTGAAATCCACAAAGGATCAGAGTACATAGGCTGCAGTGTATCTAGGGAATTCTGAGCACGCTGCAGCCGGGGCACCTAGGTGGGATGTGATAAGAAGGTGCTGAGCTCAGAGCGGAAGTGCCTATACCCAGCTTGGTATAGACCTCAGGGCAAGTTGAGCTCAGGAGTCTGATGTCAGCAAGCTCATCTTTCTGGGATCCAGCTGACTTCTGTTTGGACATGAATGCAAGTGTACAAGGTTTGTTTTACCAGGAGGAGCTAGGACTCCATCTGCACAAACCATCAAGTATATGGCAGAGGACACTGTGGTAGCAGAAGAGTGACTAGACTGTGATATGTCCACATATTCTGTTGCTGGTTGTGCTCGAGGAGTGAGAAAAGTATGGATGACACCGGGTGAGCCACTGGAGTAAGTGGCAATAATGAAAGGAAAAAAGAGGGGGTAGAGAGAAGTAGGCAGGAGACTCCCTGTGTCTATAAGACATCAATGGGGAACTGGGCAGTTGGTAACTATGCAAACTTTAGCTCAAGAGAAGAGAAGCAGACGAGACAAAGGTGCAGGAGCTGTTGATGCACAGACCATTTTTAAGGTTAGGAGACATTGCCTGGAAAGTTAGTGTCCCTGAAATGAGAGACCAGCTATCAAGGGAAGAGAGAAAGCTACAAAGCAAATTGAGAAGGGGACACAAGAAAACTGGAAGCCCAGAATCAGAGATGCTTAAGGAGCAGGACGTAGCTCATAGCACCCAGGACTGCTTGAAAGTCCCAAAACAGTCACAGAACCCAGAAATGGATTTCGGAGCACAGGCACCCTGTACGTGCGCTTGTGGTTTTATCTCGGGTATTACAAAACAGTGCACGGAAGTCCAGAGGCAGCAGAGACATATGAACTTTGCTCTTTCATGCAGTTTTGAGCATGTTCAGGAGAAAATGAGGTTTCTTTTAAACATATCAAGGAAATGAGATAGCACCTGAGGGGGAGTAGGAGGATAGTTTGGGAATTTTTCCAGACAGAAGAAAGGAAGACAGGAGGTTTGTGGGATGTTGGGAATAGTCCAGGAAAAGGAAAAAAAAAAAAAAAAAAGACAAATTTTACCAGCAGCCATAACAAATGTTACTTTAACATTTGCCAAAGAAATGATATCCTGATTGGCAGAGGGGAAAGTACAACCCCAGCAGGTCAGGTTCTGTGAGTGGCCCTGAGTGGGAGATGGAGTCTATGGAAATCTGACCTTGGTTCTGCACTTCCATTGTTATGGACCTTGAATGAGTCATTGAACCCTTCCATATCTCTATTTCCTTAACTACCCAGTTAAGCTTAGATATCAGACACTCCCACCCAGTTCTCACAGCATCTCATAAGGAGCCATCAACTGGCTGTCAATGACCCATCACCTGTGTGGACCCAGAACCAAGTCATGCAGGTCTGCATACTAGTTTCAACTATGGAAACCAAGTGCAGAGCCCCCAGCTGGGACAGAGTTCAAGGCCTTCTGTGCTCCTCTGGGAGATGGATTCTCAGAAACTGTGAAGTCTAGCCCAGCATCTTGAGGACGTTTTCATAGAGTTCCAGGGTCAGCATCGTATCAAACAAACTGCCAAACTCTGAGCCCGAGGAGAATTCAGAATGGAGCGAGGTCAGCGGCTGTCCCCTAGGGAGTGCAGAAGCTAGAAACACTTCAAAGAGTTCTTATTGGGGAGTTGTCAGCGCTTTCCCCACAAAATGTTCACAATTTGTGTGGCTTCTGATGGGAGCAGGGAAAGATGGAAACCTGGGGACGGCACAGGGTGAGTGACACGTAATCTACCGTGTCGAATGGACTCCTGGGAAAATGGAACATTTCTGTTACTCCCTTTGCTTGTGATGTAACAGTCGTTTGTAACTTTGCTCATAGATTCATGACCTCAAACTGCACATTCATCTCTGAAGTGAGCACAACATGACTACTTCACAGAACTGTAGAGAAGAATAAATTTTATGATTTCTGTAAAAAGTACTATTTGGACTGTGCCTAGTGGCATGGATCTTTTCACTAGCTACTAGGGAGGCAGAGGGCAGAGAATTGCAAATTCAAGGCTTTCTAGAGCTATGCAGTGAGTTCAAGGTCAGAGTGAGTAAATTATCAAACCCATTCTCCAGGCAAAAAGTAAAAAAAAAAAAGGCTAGATTTAGAGTTCATGGAATAAAGCTATGCAGCAGGCATAAGATGCAGTTCCTGATCTTAAAAACAGTAGAATAAAACAGTTGTTTATAGTATAAGATGACGAATTAGTAGTAAAAGTGGCTAAGTGGAAGCTCCACAGTCTTCTGGTTAACTCTTGAAGGCGGCGTTGGCTACTGGAGGGGCATCCACCATTTGAACTAGAGTCCTCTAGCATCTCTGTAGAGGACTGTCTGCCACCTTCCCTGCACAAGGAGGAGTAAGCCAGGCTTTCTCTGGGCATCAAGTCTTCCCAGGAAGACTCTGCTCACTTGTAGCTGACAAGTCTGCAGATTCACTTCCCTGCCCTGCTCCCACTTCTTGCTGGTTCCCTTTCTCCCTTCATAATCTCCCTCTGCTTTTGTGGCCTGTGTATATTGTATATAGATAGTTAAATCTAGATTCTGATAGGAAAGAAAACATATTTGTCCCTCTCTTCTCCCCATTAACATTCTTATCCCCATCCTCCTTCCTTTATACACTTTCTTCCCTGAAAATGGAGTCTTTTTACTCACATACAACAAAAATATGAGAGTATATATACATATATATGTGTGAAAGTATATATATCATATATGTGATACATGCATATAAGTTAACAATAATATATGCTACATGTGTATACTAATGGCACCGTATCACTACTTTGCAAATATACAATTAAAATTTATGAATATCTGTATTTCTTATTACAGCAAATTAAGATTATTCCAGGCTTTAGACAAGTTCCAAAACAGCCAATTCCAATCCAATCCACTCTGACATCACATTTCTAGAAAAGCTGGGAATTTCTATTATTCAACTTAGTTAAGAGTTTTGTTGAATAATATTAAGCATTTCTAAGTATTCATGTTTAATGAGTATGGGTCAATAGGCCATAACATTATTGGTCCCTCATAACTCTCTTTTCATGTTACTTTACTGAATTACCTGCAGTTTCCTAGAATACTTTTGTCCTAACCATTTCATTTTCTCCTAACAGAGAGGACATGGGGATATTTTATTCCTTTCAAGTTCTCCTCCCTTTTTGAAAACATATTTCATCTTGATCCTTTATTCCCTACCAGATGGCCAACTTAAACATTCATCAAATGTTTACTGGCCATATTCTATGTGCTGGGCAGCAGGCTGGAAATGATGATCACAGTGGGGTCTCAACCTTTGCCAAACATGTCACCAGGACTGTTATGACAGATACAATGTGCCATGTTAGGGGTAATTTTGGCGAGTAAGGGAAACTGGGGAATGTGCCAGAGTCTATCATAGAAGATGAAAAGAGGCACCCTAGAGCAGAAGGGCAGGTGGTGAACTCCAGAGCTAAGGCTTGAGAGGAGCTAGCAAGAGATTAGGATGTAGAAGTTCAGAGAAAGTTAGGATGAACCAGGAGAAGGGCACACTGTGTGCTGTGTGCTATGTGCCAGGCTGAAGGGGATAAGGACACTTGCCTACAGCAGGAGGAACCTGTCAGTGTGACCTCCAGAGCCTGACTGACATTCCTCAATCAAGAGGGTAAGAGGTAGCAGAGACAGAACCTGGGATGCCCAAGCGACAGATCAGTGAAGCCAGACTATAGTGACAGCACAGTCACTAGATGGAAAAAAGTACTAAGTGGTCATCATAATTCAACGAGAGCTTGTAGTTGCTTGATCCAGGGTGGTAGAAGCAAGGAATGTGGGGTAGAGAGCCTGGTTTTTAGAGAGAGAATTATAATGTTAGGATGTAGAGATAGATTGGTTAAGTTTATGCTCTCAATAATGAGGGTCATTCCTCAATACTCTCCTCAATGGGGAGAGGAACTGTTTTAAAATTCAAAGGGTTTTGAAAGAGGAGTTTTCAAAGGATATATATGTGCTCACAGATACTGACTCAGTATTAAGAAAAGAAATCATTCTGCCTCATTGGTCAAGATATCCACTTCCTACCTCATTTTTTTAGCAAGTAAGCACCATCTTAATCTGGTTTATACCGCAACAACAAAACCTCCAAAGCTAAGACCTTTATAAAGAAAAGAGGATTATTTGGCTCACAAGTTTGAAGGCTAAAATACCAAGATTGAGCAGTATCTTAGGGTTTCTATTGCTGCAATGAAACACCATGACGAACGCAAGTTGGGGAGGAAAGGATTTAAGTGCTTACACTTTCACAACACTGTTCATCATCAAAGGAAGTCAGGACAGAAGTTCAAATAGGATAGGAACCTGGAGGCAGGAGCTGATGCAGAAGCCATGGGGGAGTATTGCTTACTGGCTTGCTCTGCATGGCTTGCTCAATCTTCCTTCTTTTCTTTCTTCCTTCCTTCCTTCCTTCTTTTCTTCCTCTATCTCTCTTTCTACTTTGAAAGAAAGTTGAATTTATTAAAAAGAAAAACAACAGAAGGAAACTGGGACCAGGCCATAGAGTTAGTCATCTGGGCCTTCAGTGTTCTGGTGGTGATCTTGTCTTTTTTTAATGATGTGGCTAATGATGTAGATGCCTGATATGGTATTCTGGTCCCACAGCATTCAGCATGGCCTGGGAAATGGTTTCAAACAGGTGTTCTGGATCTATGTTGGGCTCCCAGAGAGACTCACACATCCCATACATTTATTTGGAGTAGGTACCACTGACTACAAAGTCATCAATCACCATGGGAAAGCCAATGAGGTCTAGAGAGCACAGTAAGGACTTAGAGGTCTTTGGGTTCAATCCAGCAATGACAGACTCTGTGTAGTAGAGTCTGTTTCTCATACAAGAGGCTGGCCACCATACTCATGAGAGTGTATGGCTTGATCTGCTGATCTTCCTTCAGCTCATACAGGCTCAGCTGGAATTTGAGGTGCTGGACAACTGTCTGGAATTTGATGGCCAGCTCAGCCAGGCCTGTGTAGATCCTGTCACGCATGGAAAAGATCTTCTAGAAGTCCATGGTTAACATCTGGTCCTGGATCCTGAAACACCTGTCTGCAGTGATGGTCACACAGTTCTTTCCCTTCATACCCATGACAGCCTTCATTTTACAACATAATAAACACGATTGCACTGTAGTAGGACTCTGATCGCCACTGCCATGTCTGCCACCTGCTTTCTTATAGAACTCAGGACCACCAGCCCTGGGATTGCGACACCCACTTGATCTGGGCCCTCCCAAGTAAACCACTAATTAAGAAAATGCCTTACACATCTGAGCTTATGAAATCATTTTCTTAATTGAGATTTGTTGTAGTGATGCTTTTGTACACTGTATAAAGGTTGCCTTTGTATATTCCAACGCGGATTTCTGTACCAGCAGAGATCTGAGTACAGACTGGGCTTTGCTATTGTTAAGCATCACTTGTCAATGTTTTATAAACATTGTTCTCCATCTTCTTCTGATTTGTTGAATAAAGAGCTAACCAGCCTACATACAGCAAAGACAGGAGAGATTACGGAGGACTTCCAGAGAGGTGAGAACTCTGGGAAAGAAAGAGATGAAGAGAGATTCTCCTAGGAGACACAGAGGAAGTTGGACTAAGAAACTGAAGAGCGGGAAAGAGCAACATGGCAAAGCATAGGTTAAACACAGGTTATAAGAGCTAGGTTGAGAACAATAGTAAGTTAAGGCCTAAAGCTATTATAAATAAATGAGTTTCCATGTCATTATTCAGAGCTGAGCGGACCAAGAAAGTTTGTATGGTTTTAGAGGTTGCCTCCACTCAGATGATTTTAGTGACACAAAACTATCCAGCACAAGTAGTATCTTATGTTTAGTCTCTGCTGGGGGCTATATGACCATCTCAAACAACAAAGGTAGAATCACATGACAGGAGCTTATGCCAGGGTGGCCAGCAGCCTGTGTGGACAGCAGGTATTTCTTCTCTTAAGAAGAAAAAGAGCAAGCTAAGTAAGCCCAACATGCTTTGCAACAAAATTCTGGAAAAGTAACTAATCTAAATGAACCAGTAAATGTGAGAGAACTGTATCAGCTCAGGATGCCCAAAGACCAAGTTCTCAACACAAAGAAGATTTTATTTCCCCAGAGGGACAAAGGGCAAGAAACAGTGGACAAAGACAGAAGATAGAGGATGAGGGAGACGGGGAGGGGAGAGGGGGAAGGAGTATTTGTAATGGAGGCAGGGCACAAAGACTGCTTCTGGGTAGAGAGGTGATAGATGTGTTTCATAAGAAAACAGGAGATAACCTAGAACCCCTGCACAGATGTAGCCCAAGGCAGCTCAGTCTCCAAATGGGTGCCCTAGTAATAGGAGCAGGGGCTGTCTCTGACATGAACTCAGTGGCTGGCATTTTGATCACCTCCCCCTGAGGGGGAAGCAGCCTTACCAGGCCACAGAGGAAGACAATGCAGACAGTCCTGATGAGACCTGATAGGCTAGGGTCAGATGGAAGGGGAGGAGGACCTCCCCTATCAGTGGACTTGGGGAGGGGCATGGGAGGAGATAAAGGAGAGAGGATGAGATTGGGAAAGGATGAGGGAGGGGGCAATAGCTGGGATACAAAGCGAACAAACTGTAATCAATAAAAAAATAAATTAATTAAAAAAAGAAAACAGAGTTTATAAAGGTAAAAGAAAAAACTCCATGTTGGGATGAGGTGTTTAATTTTAATTGGGAGTGTTAATTAGGTGAACCAAAGGGGAGTTTTGATTGCTTTACTTCAATACTTTGATAGCCTCAGGAATGGCCAAATAAGAGAATGGACCTTGGTGGCTAGATTTAGGAATGTAATCTAACAGTTTTAGCAGGGTAAAAGAATGGGAGAGAGGGGCAAGGAGTATCAGGGCCATATTTGCCATGCTCGAACTGTCTAGAGCCCCTTCAGTAAATAATTTAGAAAGGTAAGCATGGTTCATTGACACTTTTCTACAACACATGTGGAGAGAGAAAGCTAACTAAGCCCAACATGCTTTGCTACTTGGCATGCTACTTGAGGACACAGCAAGGTGTTGGAGAGAAGCCACACAAAGCACCAATAGGATGATGTGTGAGCAGAAAGGCTGATGGGGGCAGGATCAGAGGCAACCTGCTGGCGAGGAGGAAGTAAGACCAGAGGCCAGAGAATTCCCAGTGCCATCAGAGAGCAGTGGAAGAAGCAGGGCCTTTTCAGACTGCACGGATTGATGACTGCTCACTCACCACCCATCTCTCTTTCTACATACCATCATGTGGCAGTCTGTTGTAGAAATGAGTGAAAGAGGCAGCAGGACTCAGCCCTCTGGGAAAGGAGATTTCAGGGATGACCAAGGGGCTGGAAAGAAAATGTATTTGCCTCCTTTTTTTTCTTGGCCTGGAAGTAACACACTTGCCTCTGACTTCCCAGGGCATTGAGCAGCTATCACATTCCTCCCTAAAGGCCAAGCCATAGGCAAGGGCAGAGGCCACCTCTGGGAATGTTTGTGTTGTTAATTTTTTGTAGTTGAATCATATTGACAAGATTGTTTCCAATTGTTCAAACATGGTTGAGAAGCTCAGTGTCTTGGGGGACTTGTACATTCCTCTGTAATGACATCACATGGCTGTGTCACGACTTAAAGGACAAATGCAGTCAATCAAGCAAACAGTGAATTATGTGCAGCTAAAAATGTGCATTTCCTCTAAAGTTGATAAAATGTGGAGAAAGAAGATTGCTGTTACAGGAGACTCCTGGATAAACTTCACAGCCTAGCCAATGATGGTCAGGAGCACATCTTATAACACAAAAATAAAAACAGTTCTGCTCTTAACTAGCATTTGTCATTTAGCCTAAGTGGGTTTTGAGAAAACGTGGAAAGCTACAGAGAGTTGAGACACACACGTAGGAAGAACACAGTGCCAGAGGTTGGGAACGACAACACATGTCCGAACCATAGTTATTTCCAAGCATCTTCTCTTGGGACATATTATATTTGTTGGTTTTGAGATTCTTAGGAGGATGTTTTTTCTAAGAACAAACACATAATTAAACAGGAACAAGTATTAGCCCACCCTGGAAAATTTCTCCCATCAAGCACACACACTGATTCAAGATTTCTTCAACTGTACCCCCCTCCTGCACCATGGGTTCTGAAGTTGATCAAAAGTTTGCTGAGTGAGTGATGATTATGCCAAGTCTCATTTCTTTAGAGATACGAGGGTGGAACAAAGATGGAAAATGAGCAGATGCTGAAAGAGAACCACATGCTCCTCAATGAAAAGTAGAAATCAGAGCAGCATGGGGAAGGTGAGGGAGTTGCAGGGTATGATGGGCTTGAACAAGATGGCACTGCAATGTTAAATGGTCCAGCAGCTACTCCTGGTAGGCTACTCAAATGTGATTCATGCTCCTCACTCCATAGAAACAGGGGGGCAACTTGGTAGCTACAAACATTTTCCCCCGATATTTATTTTTCCAGATAAGTATTTCTAGAGTCATTTTGTTTTACAGTGGTCTAATAATTTTGTCCCAAATCCACTGGCCACTCCTCTGGTCTCCTTTGCTGGTTTCTACTTCTCTTTGTCTCACATAGGCAGAATGCCACCTTTTCCTTCCTTCTCTATGCTTGACCTAACTGACCCCATCCAGTCCTTTGCTTTTAATATTATATAAGTTAGTGAATTCTGAATCTGCATGTCTGACACACCCCTTTCTAGACCTCAGATATATCATGTGATAAACTGTGGCTATTATTTCTAAGTTTTATAAACAGATATGGCACTGGCCAGTCTATCTGCAAACACAGATCCAAGACGCTGTTACTGTGTTTTGGCTTCTGCTTCTTGCTGGTCAACAACCTGACTCTTCTCATGGCACCTCGTGAGCAAATATTTGAAAAAAACAAAAAACAAAACCAACCTGAAATCCTGCTCCCTATAGCTGATCATGTGGTACCTCCTGTCCCCTGTCTCAAACCACTCTTTCCCTCTGTGGCTTTTATGTTTGTCTTTTTATGTTTGTTGGGGCCTCAAGGCCTTCCCACAGGTGATTGTCTCTCTACCTGTCTTTCCCTCATTTGGTGGTATTCCAGCTTAGTTAATGCCATTCAGAATCAGCTTACAGACAGCTTTCTCACAGGGCTGGTCTCCAGGTGTTGCCATTGCTATGGCCCTGATAAAAGTCTCTGATAGTACTTCCCTTTGGCTGTTTTGTACTGATATATTTTTTACTATGTATCTCTATGAAGAGGGGCCTTTTCAGTCTGTCACAGGATCAGGACCCCCCCATACATAGAACAACCCTACAAGTATTAACTGGAAAAGTCCTGGATCCCCCATAGGCCCTGTGTCTTGGGACTTATACACGTAAGAGTTAAAGATTTGGCAGTAACTGAATATGACTGTCAAAAAGCCTGAAACGTTAGAATAAAGATCAAATTATATTAAAAGTGTTTTCTCAAGTTTAATGAATGATCTCAGGTTTGTTTTTCTAGAATTTTGACAGAAGTCATTCCAAGTTTCAAACAAATCCCACCGTTTATTTGCTTTTTCTTTTCTACTCTTCATCTTGTTTTAGTAGAGTCAAGGGAAAACTCTCAAGTTCTGAAACTAGCTTTTTTTTTTTTTTGTCTCTTTCTGACTCACAAAAGTGATAAATACAAATGATCCTGATAAGGGATGAAACATGTTATAGCAATGTGTTTTCCAGAATATTGCTATTACTTCTTTGGCTGTATTGATGTGTTAAGGTCAAAATTCACTTCACTACAGCAACAGAAAATGAATCTATGCTTGCCTGGGGTGGGGATGGGTGAAGACAGACTACAAAGGTTATAAATATGTGGGCTCTGCCTGGGCAGCATTTCACAGGCAGACAGTATGCCTCTGACAAACTTAATCAAGCTGCAGAATGTATGCATTTATTTAATACAAATTGTATTTCATTGAATATGTAAATGGTTTATTTAAGCGAAGTGCTTAATGTCAATTTCATTTTATATTTAAGATACAGTCTGGTTATATAGTCATGGCTGGCCTAGAGTTCACTATGTAAATCAGGCTAGACCCAAACCTGCTATAATTCTCCTGCATCTGTCTCCCAAGTTATGAGGTTCCAACTGTGTACCCAAAGTCAGCATACTCAATGATTTAAGATGATTATTCTATTATTCTAACATCAAGAGCTGCATGAATGTGAAAGAAGTCACTTCTTTCAATAAATTTCATTCTATACAAAATTTTACCTTATTTCTGTTTGTGATGAAAAATGTCTTTGTATTCAAACTTTGTATTTCTGTGACAAAGTACATCTCATAAACAAGGGGTGGGTTTCTTTTAGTTCATGATTTCCAAGATGTGAGACCATAGTGTTTGTGAGGGGCCTCTGTCTATAGTGAGGTAGCATATCATGATGGAGGAAGCCTGTGACAGAGGGTACTTGCTTCATAATGGACAGAAATAGAAAGGAGAAAAAAATAGGGAGAGTGACACAGATGGAGACAGAGACAAAAAGAATGTCAGAAAATCAGAGAAGTACAGAGAGTCAAGGATCTGGTCAGAGATGAAGACAGGCTTAAGAAGAAAGAGTGACACAGGAACATAAGCAGTAAGAATCAGAGACAAAACTAGATAAGGAGAAAGGGAGAATGGGAAGAAGGGAGAGAGAGAGCTAAAAAGAGACACAGTTCTTACAGACAAACCCCCCAGCAAGAAACTTCCTCCAGCTAAACCCCTCTCCTCTTGAAGTCTCCAGAAAGTCACAACTATATCCATCCGCAGCTAGGGACCAAGTCATCCTTATGTGGGCGTTTTCTTGTAGAAGGGCATCTCATGTTCAAGTCATAACATTTCAGTCCATGTGTATATTGCTCATCGGGATATTTTTAATTAAATTTTTATTTTATGTATTAATTACAGTTTATTCATTTTGTATCCCAGCTGTAGCCTCTTCCCTCATTCCCTCCTCTTCCCACCCTCTCTCCCTCATCTCCTCCCATCCCCCGCTCCAAGTCCACTGATAGGGGAGGTCTTCTCTTCCTTCCTTCTGATCCTAGTCAATTAGGTTTCGTCAGGAGTGGCTGCATTGTCTTCTTCTGTGGCCTGGTAATGCTGCTCCCCTCTCAGGGGGAGGTAATTAAAGAGCAGCCCAATCAGTTCATGTCAGAGACAGTCCCTGTTCCTATTACTATGGAACCCACTTGGATACTGAACTGCCATAGGCTACAACTGTGCAGGGGTCTTAGGTTATCTCCATGCATGGTCCTTGGTTGGAGTATCAGTCTCAGGAATGTGATCAGATTTTTTGGTTTTATTGCTCTCCTTGTGGAGTTCATGTCCTCTCCAGATCTTACTATTTCCCACTTCTTTCATAAGATTCCCTGCACTCTGCCCAAAGGTTGCCTATAAGTCTCAGCATCTGCATTGATTGGCAGAGCCTTTCAGAGGTCCTCTGTGTCAGGCTCCTGACTTGTTCCCTGTTTTCTCCTTCTTCTGATGCCCATCCTCTTTGCCTTTCTGGATAGGAATTGAGCTTTTTAGCAAGAGTCCTCCCTCTTATTTAGTCTCTTTAGTTGTACAGATTTTAGTAGCTTTACCCTATATATGTTTATATGAGTGAATATATACTGTGTGCATTTTTCTGCTTTTGGGATAGCTCACTCAGGATGATCTTTTCCAGATCCCACCATTTACCTGCAAATTTCATGATTTCCTTGTTTTTTATTGCTGAGTAATATTCCATTCTGTAGGATTACCACAATTTCTGTATCCATTCCTCCACTGAGGGGCATCTGGGCTGTTTCCAGCTTCTGACTATTACAAATAAAGCTGCTACAAACATGGTTGAGCTAATGTCCTTATTGTGTACTTGAGCCTCTTTTTGTATATATGCCTAGGAGTGGTATAGCTGGATCTTGAGGAAGTGCTATTCCTAGTTGTCTGAGTAAGCACCAGGTTGATTCCCAGAGTGGTTGTACAAGTTTACATTCCCACCAGCAGTGGAGGAGGGTTCCCCTTTCTCCACAACCTCTCCAGCATGTGTTGTCACTTGAGTTTTTTATCTTAGCCATTCTGATGGGTGTAAGGTGAAATCTTAGGGTCGTTTTGATTTGCATTTTTCTTATGACTAAGAACATTGAACATTTCTTTAAGTGTTTCTCTGCCATTCGATATTCCTCTATTGAGAATTCTCTATTTAGCTCTGTTCCCCATTTTTTTAATTGGATTACTTGATTTGTTGCTGTTTAACTTCTTGAGTTCTTTATATATACTGGATATTAGTCCTCTGTCAGATAGAAGGTTGGTAAAGATCCTTTCCCAATCTATAGGCAGTCGTTTTGTTCTGACGACAGTGTCCTTTGCTTTACAAAAGCTTTTCAGTTTCATAAGGTTCCATTTATTGATTGTTGATCTTAGAGCCTGTGCTGTTGGTGTTCTGTTCAGGAAGTTGTCTCCTGTGCCAGTGAGTTCAAGGCTTTTCCCCACTTTTTCTTCTAAGCAGTTTAGTGTGTCTGGTTTTATATTGAGGTCTTTGATCCACTTGGACTTTAGTTTTGTGCAGGGTGATAAGTATGGATCTATTTGCACTTTTCTACATGTAGACATACCAGCACCATTTGTTGAAGATGCTGTCCTTTTTTCCATTGTATGGTTTTGGCATCTTTGTCAAAAATCAGGTGTCCATAAGTGTGTGGATTTATTTCAGGGTCTTCTATTCGATTCCATTGATCCACCAGTTTGTTTCTATGCCAGTACCATGCAGTTTTTAGTATTGTTGCTCTATAGTACAGCTTGAGATCAGGGATGGAGATACCTCCTGAAGATCTAAATGTTATTTGTTTACATTTTAAAAAGAATTTACTTCAGCAAAACATGACAGAATTCTCCAGAAGCCATTATATAAAATAGCACAGGAATTAACAGCATAGTTGTATTTTGCAAATAGAAATATAAACTCAATAAGAGCTGCATGATATCAGGATTTGGATCTGAAATGTTCACCACATACTCAAGTGTCTGGTCACTTGGTCCCCAAGTGGTAGCACTGTTTTGCAACCTTTGGAAAATAGAACCTAGCTGGTCGATGTGTGTCATTGGGAGCAGGCCTTGGTATGTGATCTGCAATACTTCTGACTCAAGTCCTCTTCTTCCTGTCTACTGCCATGACATGATCTTCTTCCTGTCTACTGCCATGACATGACCAAAGATGAAGCCTAAGAGCTATGACACCCTTACCAGGATGGATCATTGTCCCTGAAGCCATGAGCCAAATAAAACTTCTCCCTCTTAAGGTTTTTCTGTCATGTATACTGTCTCAGGTTCAAGAAAAGTAAGAAACACATAAGCATTAAACACACATATTTTTGCAAATATAAATACTCAGATGTACTGATGATAGTTGCATGATATGAAAGTTGGGAGCAGACAACCTCTCCAGTTTGTGAGGAAAGCATGCAGAAGCTGAGATGTGTAAGTGCAGGTCACTGTGGTAGGTGTGTACCCGGTTTGGACACTGTAGATCTATGAAGCCTTGGATGAGTAGCAGAAGCCCTCACGAGGAAACGGGTGATGGTGCCAGGAGGCCACCACTTCGCATGTCCCAAACTGAACTGGAACCTTTTACCTTTACAAGTGCAGATCTGCTCAGGGCACATCTTTTCAAGTACTGAGGGGACTTCAGTAATGGCACACACATGTCTGATGCTTATAGGCAAAATCAGCGTTGCCCTGGTGAAGTCACTCAAAGTCCAGTTAGTAAAAAGTAACCCCGAGATCTGTAAAGCCTCAAATCTCAAACCTCCAGGTTCTGAACCAGAACAAAGAAGAAAGATGTGGTGTAGCGAATTTTAAACAAAGCAGACAACCAGAAAGTAGGAAAATAACTTTTAAAAAGGAGAAAAGAGCCAGGCATGATGGCATGTACCTGTAATAACAGCACTTGGAAGGCAGAGACATGTGGATTCCTGTGAGTTCAAGGCTCGCCTGGTCTACATAGGGATATCATGTCTAGAAAAAAATCTAAAATAATAATAGTAATAGAAACAATTAAAAAGAAAATCTGTTATATGAGAAAGTCCATTGCAAGGGTGGACTATGGGTAATTTTGTGCAGGTTGTCCTTAAAAGTCAGCCAGTTTTAACTGTTCTATAGTTTCCCCTCTTGAGAAATTGTGCTTTTTTTTTTTTTTTTTTTTAGAATACCATTCTCCTAGGTTGGTGGTTTTCAACCTTCCTAACGCTGTGACTCTTTAATACAGTTCCTCATACTGTGGTGACCCCCAACCATAAAATTAGTTCTGTTGCTGCTTCATAACTGAGTCATAACATAAATACTTGTCATGTAGGGTGGTTCTAGGCAACCCTGTTAAAGGATCATTCGACCTCCAAAGTGGTTGCAACCCACATGTTGAGAACCACTGTCCTAGGAGACTAGCCGGCATCATTTTCTACCACTGTTCTGTGAGTCCCTGCACACTGACAAGATCATTTTCTACTATAATTTTCTGTCTTCTGTGCCATGCTTCTGTGTTTTGGGGATGAGTGTATGCCCTTTCACATGTTTTTCCATACAGACCACAGATTTAGTGGGAACAGCACTAAATTGGTGCTGTTGAATTGGTGACGTGGCTGCATGAATATCTTTTTATTTTACCAGACACATAATTATTTTTCAACCATCCAGTGACTCCCTGGGTCCCTTCAGGCAAGTGTGCTTTTAATTCATTAGAAGCTCCTGGAATTCATCAGCTGGAAGGATTGCCAAGGCAGACAAATGATTCACTTTCAACTGGCTAATCCTCTTCCCAGCATTTGGCGTTCTACCTTTCTTATACTCCATCCTTCATTTTTTTCTCTTAAAAATGAAGATTTTGGATTAAAATTTTGCTTTATTCATTTTCTTGCACATGTGCACACCTGCTTCCATCGGCTCACATTTACTTTGACGTTTATGTGGAGATGAGAGGACAGATTTTGGTTGTTTTTTTCCTTCCACTGTAAGCGTTGAAGGTCCATCTTGGTTCTCAATCTTGTGGGATGAACGCTTTTTCCCTGAGACACTTTGCTGGCCAGATTTAAGACTTCTGAGATTGTAAATTTTAGGGACTTTAGAATTTGACGATTTTTCTCTTTCAGGATTTCAATATTTGAGATTATAGTGCTTGGGTGTGTTTTTCAGGATTAAAATTGGGACCAGTCCCAGGATTAGCTCTGGGTAAAGTGGACTGTGCAAACGACCGGGGAGAAAACCATTACCAGGTGTGCTGATGTCTAGCCAGCTCTTCTCAGCTCGGTCCTGCCAGGGTCCTGATGTAGGTGATATGCAGGAGGTCTCATACTGTCTCACATATCAGAGTAGTGCTGGCCTTCATCCCCAGGCTTCAGCACCGCCACAGAAGTCTTTCTCTGCAGAATTAACTCTACAGGACTATTCCCTGCCCAAGAACGATGGGACATGCTCACCATCTTGGGAGGCGAAGTCCAGCAGACAGTTACAGATGCTTGCTTCTAGTGGCTCCTGGCCTGCGGTGCAGGGTGCAGTAGCGCATGGCAGCAGCTTCTAATATCTGTATTTGCTTATGAAAAGTCCATCTGAGCTTCATCTGCTGCTTTCCCACTGTTTCAGATGTCTGCTTTACTTTCTCTGTCATCATCCTAGACTGGTTCTCTGTGACTCCTTCAGTGTCTTTAAACTCGAACACCAAGATTAACGATAGCAAAGTGGAATAATGGAGGTATTTCTGTGTATATAATTTTCATGTACACAGAGAATACCACTTGAATCTATGGAATGCTCATTACATTTCTAGTGCTTTATTTATTTAATTATCAAAATAGTCCTGGGTTGATAAGAGGATATTATACTTTTTAATTGTGAGAAAAACTAAGACTTTGGGTCATTACCTAGTTATTACCTAGATATTACCTTGGCTCTAGAATTGGTAGACTCCACTGAAGTCCCCACCTGGACTGAAACTGCCCAAGTACTGAACCACTCATTGCTCCACAGGCACCTCTGTCTCCAGGTCAGAGCACTGATATACAAACAGTCACAAAGGTGGCTGATGGTCATGCAACTAGAGCAAAAGGATGTAAAATGTCTGGAGATATGAAATTTGTAACAGCAGTTTACAGAAAGTGTGTCAGGTCGCTGGGCAAGTAGTTTACAAAGAATAATGTGTTCTCTGCCCTGATAATACAATAAAAAAGTAATCGGTCTTCTTAGGAGCCCAGTACAGCAAAGCTTGCTCTGAGCATGCACAATCATAAAAATGTACTCGAACACTGTCAAGAGCTTGAGATGGTATGTTCTGAGACTATGGCATTGACTGTGCACTGTCCCAGGTTAACCTGACTTCACCCTCATGGCCAGCCTGCCCTGTGCTCAATGTGCCTAGCTCATCCATGCTCCTAGGTTCTCAGGCACTCTTATACTTTTGTTTCTTTTACACATGGAAAAATTCCATCATGTTTTTTAAATTTTTAATTTTTTAATTTATTACAATTTATTCACTTTGTATCCCAGCTATTGCCCCCTCCCTCATCCCTTCCCAATTCCACCCCCTTCCTCTTATCTACTCCCATGCCCCTTCCCCAGTCCACTGATAGGGGAGGTCCTCCTCCCCTTCCATCTGACCCTAGCCTGCCAGGTCTCAGCAGGACTGGCTGCATTATCTTCCTCTGTGGCCTGGCACAGCTGACCCCCGTCCCCAGGGGGAGGTGATCAAAGAGCAAGTCACTGAGTTTATGTCAGAGACAGTCCATGTTCCCCTTACTATGAAACCCACTTGGAGACTTAGCTGCCATGGGCTACATCTGTGTAGGGGTTCTAGGTTATCTCCATGAGTAGTCCTTGGTTGGAGTATCAGTCTCAGAAAAGACCCCTGTGCCCAGATTTTTTTGTTCTGTTGCTCTCCTTGTGGAACTCCAGGCCCCTCCATGTCTTTCTATCTCCCCCTTCTTTCATAAGATTCCCTGCACTCTGCCCAAAGTTTGGCTATGACTCTCAGCATCTGCTTTAATACCCTGCTCCATAGAGTCTTTCAGAGGGCCTCTGTGGTAGGCTCCTGTCTTGTTCCTTGTTTTTGCCCTCTTCCGATATCCATCCTGTTTGTCTTTCTGAATGATTTTTAATAGCACTAGAGATGATGGGTAAACAGAGACAGATATAGGATAGTCCTTTCTAATTATAAGTCTCTTCTACCTGCGATACTTGGTGATGACTTCTTTTTCATCCTGTGACACACAAGTAGGTGTCCTTCTTTCAAATGCACTTTCCCCTCCTTCCATATGTTTCCTGGGATAACCAAGAAAAAAGTTAATGTATTTGAGTCACTGTTAGCTTCGGGTGGGACCCAATCTTTGACTGCCTATTGCCACTATAAAACTGAGTGTACCATGTTTTGAGTGCACAAACATTTCTGTTTCCTGAGGGTGGAAAGGTGTGATTTGTGTATCTCACTTACTAGGCAATAGTACCATATGGTCGACCTCCAAGTATTCTGTGAGTGTATCAAATGTTCTGTGGTTAGCATCACATGGTCTTCTGTCTCTTCAGGATTAGCATTCATGCACTCAGTCAGCTGCAAAGGGAAGGTAGTTGGGCTTTTGAAGATTATGTCTGTGTTGAAAAATGTATTCTTTGTCTTCTTACTGTTCTTTAAACAATGCAGTAGAAAAAGTATTTGCACAAGAATTGTATTAGGCACCAAAAAGGAATTTTGAGATGAAAAATATTTGAGATGAGATGTGTGAGATTATGTACAAATATGGCCATATTTTGCAAAGGATTTGAACATCCTCTGATTTTAGTATCTTCAAGGGTTCCTAGAACCACTTCTAATGAAGGACACTTATTCATATTTTTAAGTTAAGACATCAGATTTGAAGGACAGGGAGCAGAAGCCAAAAGAGTCAAGCCTGCCAGGTGGATTAGCTAGAGTTTGGCCCATTGGCTTGAAGGCATGGTGCACATTCCCAGACCCATTTAATGTAGCCTGCATCCCGGTTGGGCCAGCGTGTGGATGATGTAGGTGATGAAAGGCTAGTCTTTAGTGAGACTGTTCAACCACCAAGGGTGGCCAGAGATGCTATTCGCTATTTGCTCCCTTTCTCTTTGCATGGGCAACTGGGAAGCTAAAAGCAAAAAAATGCTCACTTCTAGCACACTTTTGATTTTATTCTCTGCAGCTTTTTTCTCAGCTGCCTCCACACACCTTTTTAATATCCCATTCATGTTTACAAGTTTATCTTCATTACATCATATATTTTCCTATATCTACTGCAAAGCAGTTTTTAGGGAAGCAATAATATTTCTTGAGGACCTTCAAAGAGAGTCCAAGGAAGTGGTATCAAGTCACAGAACTGAGAAGTAGTATTCTGTTTTACTCATTGTCCCCCTGGAGCTCTGGCTTCCACTGGAGTCCAGGGGTCCAGCTTCTGTATTTAGAAATTCATTTTCATTTGGATGATTGGAGCCTGAGAACACAGGATGCCTTTCACATGCAGCTGCCTAAGCCACTGTTAGTAGGACCTCAGAACCATCAGGGTGGCCTGCAATTTTATGGTCGGCTCTCCTTTGCATGGCTAATGGCTCCCAGCTGTGGTCTCTGAATGCCCAGCCTCTGAGAAATCACACACTGCTAGGACCTGGGCTTTGAATCCTGCATCACTTGCCACTTGATTTTCAAGTGAGGAATGCTCAAAATAACTGCGCTTGCAAAGGAGAGGCACTTAGGGACACTTCCACACACTGAGCATTGCTTATGACTCATAATCAGGATTTAAAAAAAAAAAAAAGCCTGCCTGCCTGCCTGCCTGCTAAGGCTTAATTCTTTTCTTAGTCCTTTCATTTTTATTCCCTCAAAGACAATTTTAGTTACAGTGACAATTTCACCTATGATGTTTCATGGACATGTTCTAAAATTCTTTTCTCTCTTCCAGAAGAGAGAATTCTCTCTTTGTATTCTCATCCAAAGTCCTCTGCCTACAGGTTCTGACACTTCAGAAGGCTTTGAAATCCCCTAGCATAAATTTATTTTTAAAAAATTTTGTTCTTTCTTATTGATTTGTCCTGGCATCCTCACAAAGTTCATTGGATTTTATATTGATAAAATAGATTTGGTCCCAAGTCTCTTCAAATGTTAGAAGCAGGCTGGGCTGTAAATAAAAAAATGGCACTTGGGTTAATTTTAGGGGGCATGGTCAACCTGCTTCTGCCAGTTTTCAAAGAAATCATAGAGACTCCTGTGAGGAAGATGAATGACAGACAATGCAGGAGAAATAAGAAGAAAGTCATTTGGGACATGGGAGCCTACAAGAAAGGACAGTGGCAGATGAGTGGCTGCTATAAGATAAAGGGACAGATTTGGGTTCAACACGGCAGCATCCTCAAAAAGGCCTGCTAATACAGGATAAGTCCACCTTAAGAAGTCACCCAATGCTCAAGCCCCGTAGATGTAGGCATCAGGCTGGTCCAGCCTCATTTGATACAGCTAGGCACAGGAAGAGGGGCAGAGAAGAAAAGAAGAAGAATGAAAGTGGGCAAAAGAAGACGGAAAACCAGAAAGAAAAAAGGCAGGAGAAGACAGTGACAGCAAGGAGGAAGAGTCTATGGAGAAAGGAAAGAAGAAATGAGCAGGCAGGCATCACAGGACCCGAGTTTAGAACTCTGGAGACCAGCTAACTTAAATTTTTACTTCAAGTCAACTAAGTTAAGTATCGGGTCTTACTCACGGGTTGCTTAGAGGTGATCTCAAGTTCAGGATTATGTCTGAAATTAACTTCATTACAGTCTACTAATTCACACTCCAAAATGTTTGTTCAGTCTCAATGTTGGAAACAGTTGCAATTTCACTATGGTTTGCTTCCAGCTCTGTTGGAAGGTGGTTCCTTCTGTTGGAAGAAACTTTTCAGAGGTAGGGCCTGGTGGGAAGTTTTAGTCACTGGGCATGCTCCAGTTTGAATATAAAATGCCCCCCTCCACAGGCTTATGTGTTAAATTCTTGTGTCCTGGCAGGTGGAAATATTTTTGAGAGGTTGTAGAACCTTTAGGAGTTAGGGCTTAGCTTGAGAAAGTAGGTCATAAATGGGGTGGGTGGGTTGACCCTTGGGGACGCAGTGTCTCTGTGTACTTGCTGTTCTGCTCTCTGGTTTCTTATAGGCTATTATATGGGCAGTCAGCTACATGCTCCTGTCACCCAGGAACTGTTCAGCTATTTTCTCCATGCCCCAGTGAACTGACGCCCTCTGAAAACATGAGCAAAAGCAAATCCTTCCCCAAGGATGTGGTTTTTGTCCAGTATTCACAGGAACACAAATAACCAATCCGGGAGTGTCCTTCAAGGAAATTGTTAGAAGCTGCTTTTCCTTCCTTTTTTGCTTTCCTGGAACATACATGGAGTAAAGGAGGAAGATACTCAAGGGTCAGTGTCACCCAGCAATGACAAATTGTTCCAAGCACAATCCTAGACTGGGTCAACACCAGGGAAAAACCAGAAATAAGGGCCAGGCTTCTCATAATCCTAAACCTACAGGGAAAGAGACCCCATTAAGTTGAAGGCCTGCATCTGCAACCCCACAGGTCACAGACACACACTCATTTCTTATGCCCATTTCTCAGAGCAGAAAAGTGAGGTCCTGAGAGATTCTGTGACTATGTCTCTTTTGACCCAGTTCTGTAAGTAGGGAAGGGCTCAGAAACAAGAGGAATTCTGCAGGCTGAATGAGAAAGGCTGCCACATGCTGGGTTGTCTTCCCTCAGCATTCTAGAGGTCTTGTTGCTCTTTACTAAGTCTGGTGGTTTCAGGAAATGACTGGGTACAAACAAATCAGATGGCTCATGAAACTCAGAAGTACCACATCAGAGGACCACTGAGTCACAGGGGAAGATAGTTGATTCTCATGCCCACGAACTGCCCTCTGTGGTGTTACAGATTGGCTTTGGGATTCCTAGTTTCAAGTCTGGGAGGAAAGAACCCAGTGAGTCTTTCTAAATTTATGTTTTTATTCTCTGTGTATGAAATGTTTGCCTGTGCATAAGTGTCTGTATCATGTACATGCCAGGTCTCCACAGAGGGAGTTGGATACCTTGGAGCTGGAGTCACTGGCTGTGAGCCATGATTTAAGTCCTGGAAACTGAACCAGACTCTCTGTAAGAGCAGTCAGTGCTCTTAACCACTGAGCCATCTCTCCAGTTCCCACACCACCTTGGGTCTATTATAGTGGAGCCTCTTGTGGCCACCCAGAAGTTGGAGGCTTTGTCAGGAGGCCCTGTGCCTGTAATCCAACCTGCTGTGGGAAGGGTGTTGCATGGAGTTCGTGTGCCTTGGGCCTGTGATCTCATGTTGTCAGGAGCAGACCCTGTTCTACCCCAAACAGAACTCACTACATTTGATATTCTTGCAACAGTTTGGTCAATTTACTCCATTTCAAAGCTTTCAAAATTGTTCCCAACATCTGTGTCTTCATGTGGTGGGAAGAGGCATTCAGACCCCAACACATAGCCAGGAGGTTGCCTCTACTAATCCATTCTCTCTATCATGTGGCCTGAGTATTATCTATGCTTTTCCCATGTACATTGGCAGTGCTTGCTACCTCCCCACACAACCTGGGAAGCGAGTAGGTGATCCTTCTCATGTGACCTGAGCAGTGTTTGCCTCTCCTTCATGTGACTTGGGTAATATCTACCCCTCCCCACATGGCTTGGGGAGTATCTGCCCTTCTCTCACATGACCTGAGAAGTGTCTACTCACCCATGTGATCTACAAGTGCTTCTCTCTTCCTGAACTAGTTTGAATGGTGTTTGCTCCTCCCCATGGAACCTGGGCAACATCTGACTTTCCTGCCCTTCTGTTTCTGTAGTCTTCAGTCTTCGTGGTACATGTGGACTGCCCTGCCTCGCAGCTATCACTTATTTATTTGCTGGTTGATTGGTTGGTTGGTTGATTGGTTGCCATTTAAGGGATTAAACTTGGCACACCATGCACTGAGCAGATAATGCAGCACTGACTTCAGCCCAATCTCACCATGGACTTCAAATCTCACAGAACTCTCACAAAGGCTAACTGTACAGACCTTAGTATTAGTGTTTTACTTCCAAAGAAGCAGGTAAGGGCAATGGGATCTGAGGTCAGGGACACTTGGAGCTGGGCTCCTGTCAAGCTTACTTCCCTGGAGCAGTTTTATTTCCTCTTTGTCTGTGTGTACTTAGTATCTGTGGTGGTATTATAGTTTCACAGTCGCCCACTGGGAGCTATTTTAGACCCTGCTGTCTGAATCTAGAATCCTTTCAAAGCTTCTAATTTCTACTGAACACAAACTTCTCTTGAAAGTATGTGGGGGGGGGGCTTGTAAGGTGGGGTTTGGAAGATTCCAGAAACAGGAAAAAGTTGTAATGCTACATAAAGCTGTGAGAGATCAAGTATGTCAGAGAACAGAGTTATCCTCCTTAAGCTGAAGTTTCATGACAATGGAGCTCCCTGTGATGCAAAATGGAGGTTAGCATGGGAAGAACTATTCAGGCTTCTCTGTAACAGTGAGTAGAACACAAGGGTGGGGTAAGAGCCCCTGCCTCCAAATGGTTGCTTAGCTCCATGCTGGGGTGACTTCACTACAATTTAGATCTAGACTGTCCCAAGAGTCCTGTGGGGCTAAATGTTTGGTGCTACTGGGAAGTTATAGAAAGTTTTAAACAAAAGGCCTGGTGAGAGGTCTCAGGTCATTGGAGAAAGGCCCCTGCAGAAGACTTTGAGACACTGATCTTTGCCTCTCTTTTATCTGCTTCTTGGCCACCACGTGTAGCAGCTTTGTTCTACCATGAATTTCCCACCAAGCTGTGCTAACTTATTACTTCCCTAAAGCCACAAAGCCAACTGACTGTGAACCAAAAACTCCCAAACTGTTAGCTCCTGAAAACCTTTCCCCTTTAAAAGTTAAACAGCTCAGATACTTTGCTGCAGTAACAAAAACTTGAATAACACAGACACCTACATGTAACCTTAATAAGCCCTAAGGTTGGGTAGTGGGGCTGTATGGGACAATTAAGAATATGATGTAAGATGTGGCCCTTCTGTATGTTATTGGGAAAGTCACCGAGAAGCCTGCCTTGTGTGTGCCAGGAGCTATAATGTCCCTGAGGCTTGCTGTTGGCATCTGCCTCTGCTGTACTAGTGTGAACAGGAGGAGGCCCCCGTGGCAGGTGAGGGATAGCTATTGCTCGTGTGAGCAGGGAATTGTGGCCAAAAAGCTGATCATACCTAGTCAGATTATGATGAAATATTTTCTTCTTAGGTTTTATTTTTATGTGTATAAGTGTTTGTTTGAATGTATGTCTGTACATGTGCAGTGCCTACAGAGGCCAGAAAAATGTTGTCTTCCCCGGGACTGGAGGTTACAGTCAGTAACTGCCATGTAGGTGGTGGGAATTGAACACAGTCCTCTGGAAGCCAGTGCTCTTAACTGCTGAGCCATCTCTCCAGCCTCCCAGATAAAGGGTTCTTAAGAAAGGCCTGATGAACAGGATGAAAATGGCTGTACATAAGAGTGACCCCATGACTCAAGCAAAGGACTTAGAATCAGATAAGCTAAGCCAAGACTTGTTGGAACATCACAGAAAGGATTACTCCACTGAATGTGAATCCTGACAGCTAGAACTGCTATAGCCTAGTAAACTTCTTTCTGCCTGAGAATAGGGAGACTGTGAGGTCGGGACCTAGGGCAGGACCATGGATAGTTCCTGAGCCACACCTCTGGGAACTTGTTAGGAAATATTCTGAGGCTGACTGGGCCAAACGGGAAAGATTACTGATTCATTGATTATGCCTGCCATGACCATGTGATGGGTGTAGTGGGAAGTATGTAACGTGTTTGCCTGACCTGATGCAGGATGGCTTTTGTCTATCAGCGGGCTTTTGTATCTAGGACAGTTTGCACATTGAGCACCTGGAGGTCAAAACTACAAAGGTACTCAGTCCAGCATGTGCTTGTGGTTCTGTCCATCAACATCTTTCCCCTGAGACCCAGTTCTAGTCTACCAGCCAGACCTGCCTATATTTAAAGGAGGCTCCTAAGAACTAGAATTTCTGCTTCAGCTTTGAACCTTTTCTTCCACAATAAACGATCTTTATGTGTGGCTCTAGATGACACTGCCTAGA
This sequence comes from Psammomys obesus, assembly GCF_907164565.1. NCBI lineage: Eukaryota > Metazoa > Chordata > Mammalia > Rodentia > Muridae > Psammomys > Psammomys obesus. The sequence goes on along the minus strand of NW_026586816.1, from coordinate 2,275,425 downwards.
CCAGAGTAGTCATGCCACTCCCTCCAATTCTAGAGCTCAATTTGAGTCTAGAAAACTATGACTGATCTAGGTCCCAGACATTATAACAGCACTAGCCTTACCACGGAGCAATGCCATTTTATAAAGACCCCAGTCCATTTACACAGTTTCTCTCTTTTTGTAGAAGGTCTACTGTGGCCTCTAGGACCCTGTATAGATGTCACATATGCACTGACATAAGGGCCCTCTGTTGTGTGTCAGATATTTTATGAACTCCATAGTGTTTTGGGCTTGTGACTAGGGAGCATAAAGACTTTTAAACAACAAAAATGGGATATGAACACACTCAAGGCAACTTGGTGTTGGGGAAAGCTTATTTAAGCTGTTGCAAGACACTCATCAGCAAGGCTTTAAAAGCATTTTAAGGGAGAGGGTTGATGACTTTCCATCATTTTCAGAAGGCCTCTTCCTCTTCTTCCTTGCTGTTGTCAATACCCATGGTAGTCTTCCAGTCTTCCCTTTCTTTTCCTGACCACATGGGTTTCCCATAGTCAGTCTACCCAGCCACTAATGACAGAAGAGTTATTAATGAGATGGGTTTGCCTGTGTCTGTAGGATTATGCTCTGTGGGTGTCAGTCTCAGCCTTGGAAGCTAGGTACTAGTTGCCAATACCCAGTGACACTGCATAGTGCTTTGACTTTGAATCATCTCTTTGTCTTCATCAGCCTGGATCTTTGGCATTAGTCTAGTGGCTTTGCTTTGTGTTGGAAATTGGTGAGCAGACTTACTTTCTTTCACAGTTAGCAAAACATGTGAAAAGTAACTCTGGATTCCCATAAGTTAAGAAAAAAAATGAATGATTAGTGAGTTTTCTAGCTCAGTGTCACTGGAATGGGCAAAAGTTGTCTTGACTCTGTCCAGCCACACATCAAGGAATCTCAGACACACCTTATTAGGGTGGGCACGAAGTCAAGGTGTTTGCTGAATCTCTCTCTCTCTCTCTCTCTCTCTCTCTCTCTTTCTCTCTCTCATGGCCAACCCCAACCTGTGACTACTTCTTTTTTCAATGATCTTAACATGCTCTAGGACAGGCATGATCATGCATATTTATAGACGAAATAAGTGTTTAGTGTAAGTATATGTCCCTCCATTCTCACTGCTACTGGACAGCAAAAGAGGAGTTCACAAGCCATCTTCTGATGTTAACCCAACCATCAGTCTGTCTTACTACAGTAGTGGCTGCAACACAGCCCTGGAGCTCTGTCTATGCATGTCTGCACCAGAGCCCTATGTGCTGGATCTCTCCCCAGCTTCCTTCATCTCCCAGAGTGGAGCCTGAGAACAACTGAACTTCAGCTGCTGTTTCTGGTCACAGATACTTGGAACACTCCAACTCTTGGTGAATGTTGCCTGAGTCAATGGCTATTGGAGCCTGGCTATCATGTGGGCATCAGTTTCCTACAATTGGCAAATAAATGGTCATGGAATGTGTAGCCTAAACAAAGTGAAAATTTATCCTCTCAGACTCGTGGACATCTGAAATCTGAATCAGCTTCACTTGACCTCAGTTTGAGGTGCTGTCAGGGCCTCACTGAGAGTTCCTGAGGAGAGAACTCGTTTGCCTCTTTCAACTTGGCTGCCAACCTACCCTGGGTATGGCTTTGTTATTCTAAATTCTGCCTTCATGGTCACATGTCTTTGTCTCCATGTGTCAAATCTCTTGCCCCTCTTAGGATACCTGTGCTTTCATTGGGGACTTAATGACAGTTGGCATATTTTTAAAGCTATTTTATTAGAATCTTACACCTTTACCTCCATTCTACTGTAATCTCTTCCAATCTGCCAACACTAGATAAGAGGGAAAGAAGGTTAGAGGGGAAAGGCAGCATAAACTTCTATAGGTTACCTCCTGCTGATTAAGGACCTAGAGTTCCTTGAGGCAAGTCCAATCTTTGTTGTCAGAATCTCCAGCAGTCCAGCTAACCAGAAATCCAGCAATAACAAACACAAAAGCAAACACAACAGTAGAATGAGCCAGCAGCAGGGGAAACAGTAGTCACCACAGACCTTCTTAGGGGTCTCCCATTTATACCCTCTCTAGAGTCTCCAGAATTAAACTATCTGTAGCTGGCAAAGATCTCCGCCCTGCTAGGCAAATCATAATCACCAGCTGTAAAGCAGCCTCTTATCCCATACCTGATATTAAAACAAAAATGTATTCATACAGCATAACTAGGTTTTTAAAGAAACCAAACTTTGACTACAATGAAGAACCAGAGTTATTCTCTATTTTAAATCCTTAGTGAAAGCCACAATGACTTGTTATACAAGACGAGCAAATTTAGGAAGTGGGCATCTTGCAGTGCTCTTGTTCGGACTGCCACATGCACGGTTCTGGACTTTGGAAGCATCTGTTTGACAATGGAGTAGTTGAACAAGGGCTTCATTTTACTGGTATGGTTCATATGGAGATGTAGATTGAGAACCCCTTTCTCAGTCAGCTTCTCTGGCCTCCAGTAGACTCAGCACCTTGTTACAGTGTGAATGTAAAATGTTCCCCAGAGGCTTACTGTGTGAACACCTTATCTCCAGGTGGTAGCACTGTTTATGGGTGCTGTGGAACCTTTAGGATATAGGGGCTACACGATACATGAAACTGATTTTTTTTTCTGGGCAAGTTTTTTATCAGCACCAAGGCTCTGAGGTGGGGAGCCTATGCCTTTCAAAGATTTCCTAATTAGCACTTATCACTATTTTTAATTTTAAATCAACAAATAAGAGAAGATGAAAGACAAATAAAACTTCCTTCGGAGTCATTTCTACCCCTAGATGACCTTGGACTTACTCTGTCAAAGCCACTTTTTCATGCTAGATGTTTTTCTCTTCACTGAAGGCCAACTATATGGCAAAATAAGAAAACAAATCTTCTTTCATTACCCCCAAAAGACCTTAGAACAAAATAAAATGCCAATGTGCTTGAGAATAGTGGTCAGACCAGACAAGGTTCTGTTATTTTCTTCTGTACCCTGAGCTGGGCTGGGTAAATTGTCTCCCCTCTGTACACAGAGCTAGAAGTATCTTCCAAACAGAAAGAGAACACAAGGGGTTATTTTCCCTTAAAACTAAATTACTAAGAGTTAATGCAAGCTTCCCCTTTTGGCATTTAAAGACTTGCTTCAGCAACAACCTGTACTTTTCTCCCTGTGTCCTTCAGAATGGCAAAGAGGACTTTCTTTAAATGCCATAGATGAGAAGGTCCCTGTGCAACCACTTGGCATGGCCTTTGCTGGTTTCATATCAGGCCTCACTTTTAACACAGCATGAAACAGCCACTGGCCCTGGCAAATGGCCTTGGCCTTAATGGGGGCTTGTCATGCTCATCTGCCATACTGAATATGACAGTGTATGCCTGGGTTAATTGGGTAACTGTTTGCGGCTCTGTACAGTGTTCTGCCACAAATACTTTCAGGGGTGGGTGAAGTATCTCTCTCTGCCCCATGAACACTAGTCTCAACATATGTTTTGCTGTAGCCAATGGAATATAGGTGGAAAGGACAAAAAGAGAGCCTTCAAACATGTCTTGTGAAGTTTATCTCAGCCTATGGGACTTTCTCATCCCATGGGAAAGTCACCCTCAGAATGGGTCCCCAAACAGAGTAGATCCCAACCTAACAAACAGCCTGGAGCTGAGTCTAGCCAATTCCATTTCAATGCAACAATGAAAAAGCAGATCTCAGAGCTAGGAGGGAAAAAAAGGAAAGGTGAAATGTTCAGGTCGTTGTAGTATTAGGCCCTTGGTCACAAGATAGATGACCAACACAGTCTCTCAGTAGGCTCATCTTGGAGAACAGCACCATACCACTACCAGAACGGACGCTGAAATCATTGTCAAAAGCAGCAGTGAGAAAGAATGGCTTTGGTGTTGTAGCAGGCTTCCCTTTCCTCCAGTAGATGCCATGAGCCTACGAACCCAACAGAGATGGTAAAGTGGGATTTGGAAATGTCCAGTGGACAGCATAAAATCAAACACGGCTATTTATGTGTCTGCATAAGGCAGGACTACTTAATCCAGCAACATGGATGCAGATCTCCCACCTAAACCTAGGTCTGAAATTCCCAGCTCTGTCTTAGAAGTAGATTGAAAATTAGTTTATGCCTGGCTATGTTTATTTGCAAGGTCTGTTGGGACTAATGTAAATTGTCAGGGAGCAGGAGCCACAGTAGAGCAAAGGAGTGGTTGGAATGTGAAGAATGCTCTAAATTTCAGACGTGATGCTGGGGTCACCATCATAGAGGTTCAAACCACTGACTTCCATCAAGTGGGTGAAATTACCTGGGGTGTGGGTGGCAGTTGTCAGCATTGCAGCAGGCCACACACACACACACACACACACACACACACACACACACACATACACACTAGGAGCACTTAGATATCAAAGAGGAACCTTAGTTCCACTTCTTAGGAAAAGAGGGAGTTCAAAAGTTTGTTGCAAATTCCAAGAGATGCTCAGGGAACAAGCCATATAAATGTTAGTGGTAAGAAGAACGCTCCTGACACGGTGGATGCCTGGCCAGCCCTGTGCTTCCACAACCCCAGGCCTCAGTATTTCTCCTCTGGCCCCAGATGACCTGGATCTCAGGAATGGGACAGTTTGAGCTCAGGCTTCAAGGGTCACTCTTGGCTCATGTTGCTGGAAAGCCACTCCAGACTATTCCTAGTGTTGGTGGGACCTTAACAGATGTAACCTTGCCATATGGGAACACCGCTCTGCAGCACAGCGTCTCTCCTCACTCCCTGCTCTGTGCCTCTCTGTGCCTTCTCAGCCTTTCTAACAGCACTCCCTGAGCCTCTGCTCACACCTACACCTGCCGCTCTTCATCACAGATACAACCCACAGCAGAAGAAAGTTGTTTTTAAGTGCTTAATTGAATATGTGCAACATTTTCTTTTCATTATAAGAAAATAGGACTGCATTTTCATCTCTGAAGTTTATGACATTTGGTGAACAACTTCATGTGTGTTTTTCCAGCTGCTGCCAAGGACATGGTGACAGAATGACAAGGATGCTCCCAAGCCAGGCTCTATCTTATTTTGCTCGTGTTTCTTGGCATAGACTCTGGTTGCTTTAACCCAGCAGATGTCTTGTGGGTTTGCATTTGTATGTGGAAGTGAGAATGGCGGTGACTGCACTAGGCACCAAATAAAATATCAGGCACAGAGCGCAGAGGCTGTGCTGTGGCTAGAGACGAGCAAATGCTGGTTGGCGCTATTTTTCATTCTTCTCAGACTTAGCTGAGTTTGAGGTTTTGCTTGAAAGTAGCAGAGTTCAACTAACTCTGTGCAATCTTAAACAGCTGGGGAGACAGGTGGGCAGGGCCCTATGGTGTCTCCTGGAGTGCAGGAGCCCTTAAAAAGCCCCACACAGGAGCACAATGGGCAGCCCTGGGGCTTCATCAGGGATTGCATCCTAAACCTTCATGTGAGCTAATTGCTTTTTGTTTGATGAAGAACAATATTGACTGGTCCTCTGGGTCATCCCTGGTCCTGGCAGAGGGGACAGGGGATTTTAGGATGAACATGAAAACTAGGTACCTTTCTCAGGAAAGGAGATGGACACAGTCAGGCCATCAGCAGACCCACATGACACTTCCTCTATCAGACTACTTAATTCCAGAGGCCGATTTCTTCTCTCTCAGCAATTCTTCATTTTTCATTTTGGGAACTTCTGGAATTGTCTCCAATTTGGCATCTTGCACACCTGTACCACTCCAGATCAGGAGAGTTTTCTGATCATCCCTATTTCTCTACAACAAGCAAAACGAGCAGCACATGCTGAGCAGCTACTGACAATGCTTGACTCAAAGTTATCTATACCACAAACAGCAGTGTCCAGGGCCTGAACTGTAGAGAAGAACCCATTCCTCTTAGTGATTTACTGCCCTGTCACTAAGTTCCTGATGCTGAAGGTACATTCCTTCCTGGGTGACTGTTGCATTTATTCTGTTGCTAGGCACTAGTGAGGCAAGGGCTGACCTTCAAGGGATTTGTTCACACACAGAACTTCGGGCATGGTGGTTGGATATAACTTTGTGCTCCCAGTTCACAAAGTAATCCGATCAGTGCTTCTTCCAGCAGTACACTGCTGGTAACAGAGGAGGTTGTTTTGGGTTCAACCCCAAGAACAACCATTCCCTGTGTTTTTCCTCTAGCTTTTGGGTCAGCCATACCATTTGGCTTCAAATTGGACATCTGTACACTTTTCCAAGATTCAAGCCAAATATTTTTCAAAATGCTGCTTTGCTAATTTAATGCTAGGAACTGAGAAGCCAACCAAATCTTTGTCCATGAGACTTTACATGTTGAGTTTTTTGTTTGTTTGTTTTTTTGTTTTTTCCAAGCATCTATCATTTGACTTTACATGAATATTTCACTGGATCAGTTGAAAATGTTTTCTTTGAAAATTAATTGTTGGGTGTATGTTCCTGCTGGTTTCCACAGCCCAAGACTCATGTTGAATTCAGTTTTCTTATTCCTAAGGGGGGTGAGGATACTGAATTTTAAAATCAAGAAATTTTTGTTCTTAGAAAGAAGCCTACTGGTCATCTACATTGTTTTATATAAATTACAATGAAAAGAAATAAACAGAATCTTGACAAAATGAACATGTGTTCTGTGTTAAAATTATTATCATTATCAAAACAACTAGGTCTGTGTCCTGGCTGGTTTTGTGTCAACTTCACACAATCTAGAATCATCAGAGAGTCAACATCAGCCTCAGTTATGGAAATCCCTCTATGAGTTCAGCTGTGTGGCCTTTTCTCAATTAGTGATCAGGGTGGGAGAGGCCAGCCCATTGTGGGTGGTGCCATTCCTTGGCTGTAAGAGAAATCAGGCTGAGCAAGCCAGAGCAAGCAAGCCTGTAAGCAGCACCCCTCCATGGCCTCTGTGTCGGCTCCTGCCTCCAGGATCCTTCCCTGTTTGAGTTTCTATCCTAACTTCCTTCAATAATGACTACAATATGGAAGTATAAGCCAAATAAACTCTTTTCTCCCCAGCTTGCTTTTGGTCATGGTGCTTTGTCAAAGCCATAGAGACCCTGATTAAGACATCTTTGAAGAATTTGAATTGGACAAATCCACTTATTTGTCACCAGGGAAAGTGCATAGTATTTACTCTGATCTGTGAGTAAACTGTGAGCCTCCAGCTTTGTGTAGGAGATCAAATGCAGAAGCTTGCAAACTCTGCAGAGCCTTCTCACACCCTTCTCTCCCTTGAATCTCAGTGAAGAGGAACTGTCTATTAATTACAACATGCATAATGGATGGACTCTGTCAGTCACTGCAATGATTCTGGGCTGCACAAAGCCCTCAAGTATATTTTTAATCCATTGCCTATGGATTACAGGAAAACTTGCCTGTATCTGAAGAAGGGAGGAGGGACTGGTGCCATTTCTGTAGAGTCCCTGCTTCTGTAACCAGTATCCTGGATGTCTTCTGACAGCATACATGGTAGAGGCTTGGTCTCCAGAGTGGTAGTATTGGGACATATTAAGACCTTTCGGAGATGGGGCCTAGGTGAAGGGCTTCCGGTCCTTGGGGACATGCTGCTGAAAGAGATTTGGAACATGACCCTTCCTCATTCTCTCTGGACTGTTTTTCTTTTGTACATGGTCACTGTATGATGTATTTCCACTCCATAGGCACCTGAACCTCCAAACACTGAACCACAGCAAACCTTTTCTTTTTAAGTGTTTGTTTCTTCAGGAGTTTTTACTTAGGGACAGAAATATGAGTGAATAACACAGACACCAATGATACACAAATCTAAACCTAAATATAAGGGCTTACTGGACAAACCCAAATTAAGAGGCACCCTACAGTGAGACTAGCCTGCCTGCTTCAAAACTTTTAAGGTCATATGAGTCAAGGAAAATGAGGGAAATTCCATAGCAACAGAAGGAGCAAGGCAAATGACTCTAGTGTGTCATCCAGCTCTGCATTATTTTCACTACCAAGGATTGTATTGGGACAACTAGAGAAACTTGAATAGGTGCCATCAGGAAAATGGCAATGTGGTATCAAGGCTAATTTGCTGTTTTTGAGAATAATGTTTTGATTATGGGGTAGTAGATGCTGAAAAGACATTATGTCTCCAACTCACTCTCAACTGGTTCAGGAAGGAAAAAGCTTAGTTGTGACTTTGAAATTTTCTGGAAAATTAAGATTGTTTTCCGTATTAGTCAGGGTTCTCTATAGTCATAGAACATATGAAATAAATCTCTATCAACATATGCAAAAAGAATTTATTGGAATGACTAACAGGCTGCAGTCCAGCTAATCCAATAATCTCTAGCTGGGAATGGAAAGTCCAAGAATCTAGTTGTTTCTCAGTTTTACAAAGCTGAATGTCTCAGCTGGTCTTCTGTGTATGCTGGACTCTCAAAGAAGCCTTCTCCTATTTGAGTAAAAGAATATATGTACTAGCAAGATGTAGGCTAGCAGGCAAGGAGCAAAAATTTCTTTTTTTATATTTTTATATGGACTTCCAGAAGAAGGCAAAGCTCATATTAAAGGTATGTCTTCCAACTTCAGGATCTGGATCAAAGATGTGTGTCTTTCTACCTTAAAGGTATGGACTAGATTTGGATTCACTCACTTCAAACCAAGTGGAAAATCTCACTGGTATGTCCTCTGTTTCTGGATTGTAGTTCATGCCAGATGTAGTCAAGTTGACAACCAAGAATATCTATCACACTTCCAAACTGAAAAATAGGGCAAAGCCTTCTTGACCACAGTACCTTCACAGTACCACTTCTCATGAGTCAATAGTCAGTGCACAGTTTGCCAGACTACACTGTTCACTGACTGTTGATACTGCTCTCTAGTCTTCTTGATTGTTCTCTGTATACGCTTATCTTATGCTACTCACTGACAACTATATGCTCGTTCCCAAATATTCCAGTGATGCTTATCAGTCACAGAGCTGATATCCAGAGAGGAAAAGCTGTATTGTAAGGAGCAGCAGTCACTGGTATTCCTGCTTTAATTCCTCTGTCAACTGACAAAGGCAAAGAGGTAGACTCTGCAGCCTGGATGTGCCTTCAGCACTGGAACCCACAGTGCTCCCCTCTGACTCTAATTTCTCATGGGAGTACAGATTCCTTCACTGACCCCAGCTTCTCTTTTCTCTCTGTGGGCCTGGGGACAAATAAATTCTTGTACTAAGATAAGTAGAGAGCATTCCCAACAAGCAGGCAGGTACAGTAGGCACCTTATTTCCTGCCAACAGGTACTTGAGACTGAAGATTGTGTCAAACCTCATGTACATGCAAACTGTGTGTTTTTTCTATACATATATGTGTATAATAAATATTAATTAATAATTAGGCATAGAGACAGGTCACAGTAGATAATAAAAGAGAATAATTGTAAAATATACCATAATAAAAGTTACATGAATGAGTTTTGTCACTCTTATTCTACATCTTACTATACTTTTACCTTCTGATTTACAGGAAGTGCTTTATGTTTCTATGGCACATCTGCCTTGCCAACACAACCACTTTGATTATTTGGGGGTTGTTTTTAAGTAAAATAAAGTCTTTTCAAGCACAACTACTGTGATATAACAACAATCCATGTGATGACCAAGATGGCTTTGAGTAAGTTGCTAATAGAGGGTAGAGGATAACCCAACAGAGAGGGCAGGTTTATGGACAGGATGGGATGTCCTGGGATTTAACCACAACATCGGCATGGCACACAATTTAAAACTTGGAAGTTATTTCATGAATTTTCCATTGAGTATTTTTGGTCAATGGAAGTGTAGAAAGTGAAACTGTAAGTAAAAGGAAAGGACTGTGGTAATAGTAGCCAAAAGGTGGAGACGGTGAGCAGGGAGAAGCCTACTGTGGTTTCTGTACCTTTCACATAGTTGTAGAGGTGGTTTTGTTGTGGGCACGCAGGGCACTTGTTCTTGGAAGGGGATAGCTTTGTTGTTAACAGTTTGAACCCTGGGTGTAGATTTCAACATAAATACAGTTGCAGTGAATAGCAAGCACTCATGAAGTTACAGGGGATATCCCCACCAGCACTAAGAGATGGCCAATCAGGGAAGCAAACCTAGGGTGCTTCCCAAATGTCCCTGAACCTGGAAATGGCAAGGTGCATGATAAAGCACAGACACATATTTATGTTCTCTATAATAACACCTAACTCCTTAAATAAGCAATATGTGAAAAAAGACAAATCTGTTCCTCAAAGAGATGGCTACCCTGGCTTCTGGTATGAGCAGTGTGTGCAGGACAAGATGCTGCTGAAGAGATTGAGATGGTAAGAGATTCATATATATGATCTGGTACCCATAAAATTGTGCCCGGCACAGAACCTCCAGGACCTGCCTGGCACTGATGAGTTGGTGGTGGAAGACAGGATGCCCCCAACCTCTGTCTTCCCAGAGATGACTGAAAATGTGGAATAAGGTGAAGATGAGGGATTTAGGAAGGTAAAGAATAATCAGATCACAGTATTTGAAGAAAGGTTGTAAACCACATGGAGGCCTCATGGCAAAATTTAAATCAGTAGATCTTGGGCCAAGTTGGTGTACTGTTCCCTTTGTATATGTATACCCTGGGCAAATGGCCTTTAGCAGCAAGCTTCAGAAAACTGGGAGTTGTGTTCAATGCCATTGCGAGACAGGAAGGTGAAACTAAGAGACACAGTGCAGTGAGATGCAGAAGCTGTAAGAGAGTATCTGGTGTAGGACAGCAGAAAAGCTCAGAAAGTGAAACCTCCACTCACAGCCTAGGGCCTAAAGGGGCTTCAAAATAAGCTCAGAGATTTTCTCTGGCCTTGAGTCAAGAGAACAAAGAGAGTTGTTTGAACAAGTCATACGTCCAGTCTCCTTATTTCCATGTGTGGAGCTGGGTGTTCTCATTCTGTAGCAGGCTGAGCCCTGGACAGAAATCAGTGTCCAGGAAGGGTTTGTTAGGAACAGCCCAAAGTCTACCATAATGGCCTCTGTGACAGAAAAAAAATAGTACTGAAAACGATGTGAGTAAGCTTTTTACATGCAGGTAAAATGTCTAGATCTAAAATAGGAGGCTGATATTTCAAACAATGGCTACTATCACACAAGCTGATGTAAGAGGTAACAGGAAATACCCGAGTGTGGCTCAGATCTCAGAAAGGGCTGCTGAGTTTGAGGAACTCGCTAGGAAAAATGGAAGCATTTGACTCATTCCTACATGGGACAGTTGAATTATAGCCAGTTGAGCTATGTTTAAGTGAGTGAGGAGGAGTCCTGTGGGTTGAAATGAGACTCCTTCATTCTCTGCTCATAAACAAGGTCTCCACAAGTTTGGGGATTGTGCCATCACCTCTGGATACCACTGAGCCCTTTGTAGAAATGTGGGAACATGATATGGACTCCAGAATATTCTCTAATGCCTACTCTTTAAATAAGAGCCCAACATGGTTTCTCATTTGGAAGATGCAAACAAGCAAAGGGCTCAATTAAGGTAGAAACTGGCTTTGGATAAATAGTGCACATAAAGGCTGAATAAAATAAAAGGCATTTATGAGCTGTCCAGCAGCTGCAGCTCACTTTGATGAGCCAAGAAAGGAATTTAAGGAATATGAACCAGTTATTAGAGAAAAACACCACATCAGCTTTAGTTAGCGAGCATGAAAAGCTGGCTACAAAACAGAGAAAGGGAGAGTCAAATGGACCCTCATTAGTGCTTGGCTCCAGTTTGTAGCATTTAAAGCTCTTTTGAGACTCAAAAAGAAAAACAAAAACAAAAAACTTAAATAGTAAATGAAGAGTACAAAATTGAACTGAAGCCAGAGTGGATAGCTTGCAATGATTTAAGTGCATACTCCATACAAAGTCAAAGTCAGCCTGAGTCATATTTTTAAAAATATACAAATCATATGTGCTTTGGGCTGAAGTGATAAAAAGACCGCCCCACTGTCAAACTTCAAGAACAACTATTCTTTTTTTCTTTTCTTTTCTTTTTTTTTTTTTTTCATGCATCAAAATGAGTTCCCTAACATCCACAAGCTGGAAACAAATGAAACAAATGAGACATAGAGGGCAAAAAACTATTTTAAAATATTACAAAGGAGAGGGAGCCACACTAGTGAAGAAATAGGTCTGGATGCCCTGAGCAAAAAGCTTTTTTCTTTCTTGCTCAGCGTAAGTGAGCAGCTGTTTCGCTGGGGTAGGATGACTGGTCCCCATGTGGTCCAGGCAATCAGACACCGGCCATTGGCTTCACCTGCACAGCCCTCCCAGGACTATACCTTCATTCTCATCACATTTGCCTCCAGGCTGCAAAAAGTACTAAGAGCCAAAAGGAGAACAGAACTTGAAACTCATAAGCAAGAAGTTATACCTGGACCTCCTGCTCTTAGGTCACTGGACACAGCACAGTCTTGCAGCTACACCAAAATGCCAAGGTATGGGATGAGTGTGGCCAAAGTTCTGAGTGGGCTAAAGGAACAGTTTATTATAAAATGGAAGAAATGTCACGTGGATACTGGAAGACAATCAGTCAGATCCTGCCATCCTTCCAGTGTCTTGCTCGGTTAGTCCCTTGCTGTATCTCCTTCATCCCATGTTCAGAGGCAGCCTAATGTCACCACACATGAGTTCCAGCCAGTGGAAAGGTGTTGGAGTTTGGATATAATTTTTATTAGAATATTAAGTAAAAGGCTTAGCTGGTGTCACCATTAAGAGGAAGTTGAAGAGTACTGACCTCACCAATGGGCTTTTGGCTGACCCAGTGATAATTTCCTTGCTGTGTGGGCTATTAGAAAGTGGGGCCATGCTGGAAGAGATAGATTATTAAGTATGAACAGAAGGGTAAATATTATTCTTAGTCCCCTTTTGTCTTTCTCCACCCTGGCTGTCATAAAAATTCCCTTCACCTTCCCTTCTACCATGATGTTTTAGCTTTGCCACAGGACTAAAATCAAATGAACCAAGTGACCATGGTCTAAAATTCTTAAATCTGTGAACCAAAATAAAACATTCCTTATTTAAATATTTTTCTGGGTATTTTCTCACAGCAACAGAAAGATGACCAACACAGAAGGATGGGAAGAGGGGGAACACATAAGCAGTTTCAGGAGACCTGAAAAGTGCAGATATTATCTCTGGCTAATTCCACCAGCCAGAATATCATCCATGGCCTCATGTAGCTGCAAGAGAGGCTAGAAGTGTCTGGAGATCTGAGGTTTTATGAATCATAGGAATAAAGAGGGAATGGATTTGGGGAGGTCAGTTGACCTATAAACAGAGCACAACTTCCTTAAGACGCTCACAAATTATTCTTAGTTCCTAATGGACTTTTGGTATTACCAATTATAAAGGCTCTCTATTACTCAAATGTGAGCAGCAGGATTGCAAACTTGAGACTGCTTGCTGTGTTCCTCAGAAAGAACAGTAATTTCTGTTATAAGCAATTTGTCATTTGAAAGGCATTTCCAGCAATGTTCTTTGAATTTGAGTGGCTTAGCTGCAATTTTAGAACAGGTTTTCCCAAACTGTGTTTTACTGTGAAGGAATTTTGGGGAACAGATGCAGACCTTCTTCCCTTGATGGAACATACTGTACATCAGATATCTTACTGGTCCTACACAGAAGGGTTCTGCTTAATTTTTTTTAATTTTATTTTTCTTTTTAGTTACATTTTGTTAACTCTGTGTCCCAGCTGTATCCCGCTCCCTCATTCCCTCCCCAACCCCGCACTCCCTCCCTGGTCTCCTCCCTGCCCCTTTCCAAGTCCCCTAGTGTTTGTCACACTTATCACTGAATCTCTTCTAACCATGTCTCTTTTCCATTCAATGAGTACTTCATGGGGGTACATATCGAAAGGCAATTGCTAGCACAATTGCTCCTGTAAGTAAGCAATATTTGTGGTTCAGAAGTTATTGACTGCCCTGGAGAAACTTAACTGCTAGATATAACTGTGAGACCCTGGCTAGATCCTCAATAGTCAGTGGGCTTCGTTTTTCTCACTGTGGTAAGTGATGATTTGAATGGACTCCATCTAAGGCTGTGTATTAGGGTGTGTGTGGTTTCTTTGTCACTATGTAGAGAACAGACTAAAAGAGAATTACTTTAGCAAAAGTAGTTTCTTGGGGCAAGGACTAAGACAGCTTTCATGGTAACCCCAGGTCTTTCCTGGACAAGGTTACTATCTTAATGAATTTGCCTTGAATGATGAATAAGAAAATGAATTAATGAATGAAATCTCAAGACAAGTGATAACATCACTGTCTTTAGGGAAATGGGGTGTTACAGACCTCAAACAGAAGAACCACTGAGAAAGCCCCATCAACTGACTTGCTCACATAGTCAGAAAGCAGCAAGAAGGAGGCAGGGGCAGGGAGGTACTAAGCTGGGGCCTTGTTTTTCTCTGTGCAGTGATGGGTTTGATCTACATCCTGGGCTTGGAGAGGCCAGGAAATAATGGCCATTCATCAGTATAAATCTCAAAGGCCAAAGTGGTTCGCCATTGCTACTTGGATCAGAATTTAGCCCTGCTGAGAAATCTTCATCTTGTCATGGGAAAATGTTTATGAGAATGCTGAAGGAGAATAAAAGATCCAGATATGGATGGGGTCTTTTGTTCTAAGAAACTATCTCATAGAAGTAGAAAGTAGAGCAGATGTCTCTAGCCCTGCAGACAGAGAGGAAATGGGATGAAAGATAGAGAGGAGGAGTAAGTGTTAGTGTTCTGTGCACAGTGGGGCAACTCAGGTAGCACTAACTCACTGGGTATTTCAAAATGTCTAGAAGAGAGATTCCCCAACACAAAGAAATGATGAAAGCTTGAGGAAATAAAAATGCTGATTATCCTGATTTGATCATTACACATTTATCATATGTCAAGATACTACACTGCACTTGTAAATATTGTGAGTGTCAATTAAACATTATTATGCATCATTTACTACTGTTGACACAATTAGAACAATTTATATGGATACAGGCAAAAGTAAGGCTGAAAAGAATTCTACTGCTATACTAAACTTTGTCATCTTTTAAAGTTTTTATGGGAACAGGGTTACAAGTGTTATTATTATTATTATTATTTTGTTCTTTCCAGTGAATAGGTAGCTTCACAATTCATTCTTATCAATAATGTCTTATTCTTATTAATTCTTCATCTCCAGCATGCTTTCCCTGCATGACCTTTATACTCTGCCCAGCTCTGTTACTGACACAGACAACTTTGAAATTTATGACTCTAGGCAGTGGACTAGATATAAAGAAACAATAGCCCAAAGCTCCTACCAACTATGGTCCTAGCCCTGGGCTACAAAGGGGTGGGGGAAGGGTCTGGCCTCTGAGATGGCTCAGCACATACATGCTAGGATGGTCACAGAAAAGTCTTATGTCTTCTCAGGTTAACTAATGGGTTGCAGGTCTAGGGTTTCCAGGATAAACTCATTCCTGGTCACCTGTCCTTACTGGAGAGCTGGCTTTGGCAGCAGAGAAGTGGTACTGTTGTGCTGAGATTTCTAGGATCCAAGTAGCACAGGTATTTAGGCATCTGATTTAATGCTTTCTTTTGTACTGCATAAAAAAGAGATTTGCCGAAGGCCATTTGAATGTTCTTGCACAGAAAAAAAAAAAAAAAAAAAAACGGTGTTTTGTTTTGTTTTTTCAGTTTTAAATGAGACAGGGAAATGCAGAAAAGACCTTCTCAGGAGTCTAAATAAATGAAGCAGAAAGAGGAAGAATTGCCATCATTTTGTTTTTAGTGAGAGAATAAAAACATTTCAAAGATAGTCAACTCCTTCCCGCCCTCCCTTTCTCTCTCTATCTCCCTCCTTCACACCCTCTCTCTCCCTCCAACCTTCTCTCTCTCTTTTCCTCTCCGTCTCCCTCTCTCTCTGTGTGTGTGTAAGGTGAGTATGTGCATACATGGGTATATTTTTATGTGCATACATGTTTCTGAAACTCCGAGAGGATGACATGGCTTTGATTGCTTCATTTCATGAAGCTCCAGATTCATCTGAAAATGAACAAAAGCCTAAATAAGGTTATAAAATGTGTGGCATATTTTCAGTGTTTACTTTGCAAGCATAAGGGTTTTATTTTATTTTTTTAATAGCAACCTGCACAAGCTTTAACCAGCATTTACCCACAAAGCCTGCTTGGGGCTCTTTTTACCCAGAGATTGTGTGCCTATGAAAGAAGAGAGACCTTGTGAGCTTCCAGCTACTATCCGCAGAAGCAGGACAAGGACAGCTCCTGGCCTTGAGAGCCATTCTCAGACATTCTGAACTCAGGCATGCTTGCTGAGGATTCTTCCGTGCCGCCCCCCCGCCCCCCCCAGTCACTGACTCTCAAGCTACTTGGAGGGAAAGAGCAGACAGGATCACATGATATGGACAAAATGGGCTTCACTTCCCTGACCCTAAATGGGATGGAATTTCACCCCCTCAGCATGAATAGCTCTGAAGGCTAAACCTCTCACAGCCCCGGAGCCAGCAGCTGGCTGACTGCAGACAGTAAAGAAGCCCTAAGCATGGGAGAAAGCTTTCTGAACCACAAAGCATGAGATTTGATTAGCCTTATTGGAGTTACAGACCATAATGTAGGCTCTGCTCTGTGGTGTAGGTTTGCCATTCCCTCTGGAGGTTACCACCCTCCTGGATATGATGGCAGAATCCTGGAAACAGCTCAGAAGGCTTCCTGGGAGGACAGGCACTGATGGAGATATGGAACAAATAAAGTATAGGGCTTGATATTGGGGCCTAGCCTGCTAGAGAGCACTGTGAGGGCATCCAAGAAGAGATGAATCAGGGTGACGATGGTGGAACAGGGAGGAGAGGCTGGCTTGGAAGTCTTGAGAAATAGCCATGGTTGATTTCAGAGAAAGCCCAGGGCTTATGGTAACATAAACTTTGTATACACCAAGAATATATGTTCTAGCAAGATGGTACACTGTTGTCTAAGCTTAGCAGTTCAGGTCTCAAGAGCTTAAAAGGAGATGATTAAAGGTAGATGAGAGAAGAGATGATAGTACTTGTGACCAACAAGGACAAAACATTGCATCTCTGTATCTAGGCTGGTCCTTTGTACTATGAAGCAGAGTAGGCCATCAGATACCTGGTAGAGATTTTCCATCTGCTCCTGGTGCCTACCTGGTACCTCTTCCTTCCCTATAAATGCTCACAACATCAGGCATTTACTTTTCAGATTGTTCCTTGGTTCCATGATACATGCCGGTCCCGAGGGCTACTGGCTCCTCCCACTCACAGAAAAGGCAGGGTTGGCCTTGCCTCTGGAGAAAGAACATAGCCCAGGAACTGGCAGAATTCAGGCTACCAGTTGTAGCAAAAAAGCCAGGACAGGGTCCCTCAGTGATCAGGGCATAGTGGCTCTCACTTGGTCTGGCCTTTCTGGCTGGCTCCTCCATGGACAATAGCCGTGGCTACCCATGTCTTCTTTGACAGAGATTGGAAATCCCAGGGCATTAGGCAACACAAGAATCTAGAATGGGTGAAGGATACCAGCCCTAAATGGCAGGCACATGACTTACCAAATAGTTCACTCTGATCAGATGGAAGGCACATCTTGGCAAAACATGACGGCTCTGCATATGGAGTCAATGTAAAGCTTAATGAGGACCTGCTGGAAGCAGGATAAATGATATATCCAAAAGTAGACCTGGATAAAGAAGCCACAGTCTATTAAAATATCACACTGTACCCCACATGTACTTGTAAGTGTTATGTTAGGTAAAGTGGTTAAAGTTACACTCTAGACAAACACTTAAAAATGACACTGCTTTAGACTGATGAAATGGTTATAGGGAAAGTAGAGAAATCTCAAATCTGGCTCTTACTCAGATGCCCCAAGTGTGAACATTTTTAGCATCTTTCTATTTCTCCACTGTACTTCTATATATGTTTCCATGTGTTCCTGAAAACAAGAACATTCTGGCACTGACTTTAAACATTATCCAAATCAGTAAATTAATACCAACACAAACCTATGACCTAATCGGCAGACCCTGTTCATATCTCACTAATGGTATGGTGTCTGAGAAGAAGCAGAGCCTGGCTCCAGCTGCAGACTGCTGACATCTCCTTGGCCCTGTAACCCAGAGGAGTGCCTATCTTCCTTTGCATTTTGTGGCCTGGAATTTTTGATGACTCCAAGTCAATTTCACAAAATCTTCTGGGCAGACCATTTGTAAACTTGTTTAAACTTGTCATAGGTGAATCCTCACTCCCTTGGCTGTTCTGTGGAGCATGTATACGGCTTAAATCTCAGGGCACAGAGTCTATTTTGATAAGAAGTTGGATCATATTCTTGGCAGATGTCTAGTTCATCTTGGCTAAAGTGGGGGCAGCCTTTTTACTGTCTCTCCTCCCAGGGGGTTGATTTTTTCTCTCCTCTGCCCACCTGGGAAGGCTGTTTCAGTGTTAGGACCCATACTCCCAGCAACAGAGGGATCTTAGAGCCTAGCTGACCATCAAGTGATGGAGAACATTTTGAAAGCTGATCACAGATAGAATTTTCTGTGTGAGAAAACATCAAGTTTGTGACACAATCTTGTTCAAGGGTTTTGGGGAAGCCAGGTGTGAGAACTGATGTTCAGCACCTTTGAGAAGTCAAGACACCCATGGTGTTTTGACCATCAATAAATGCAAATTTTGGTTTGTACTTCCATGAGAATTCTGGAGAAGATCACACAGATAAAAACATGAGCCTGAGTCAGGAGGCTTCAGATAAAGTCTTTAGAGTTGGGGTCAGCTGGAGCCAAACCAGGAACTTTTATCCCTAAGCTTTCCTGCCTCTCTTTCCACTCTATGACTTCCCCCATTTAAATCCACCAAACAGTCAAGTTTACAAAGCTTATTCCTTCAGTCTTTATCAAACAGCATTGGTGTTATTTGTTGCTCATCCCTCCTTCTCCTGTATCGACCTTTCTCATTCCTCCCAGTTGGCGTTAGGGTTTGTAGAACTGGGAAGAGGGAGCAGAAAGATTTTAAAATCCAGAATACCAAGAAGTCTGCTGTGAAACAATCTCTCCTAGAAATGTCTTTATAAGCAAGATAAGAACAATGGCAATATCAATGGACATATTAATGTGGAAGTGGGAATTTTTCTTTTCTGGGTCTCACTTTTAGACAAAGAACAATTGGCAACTGTTGACTGATGGGAGAAGGAGAAATAGCCTTTCCTAGGGATGAACCCCTATTTGTTGTCTAGTGCAGAGTGTTCAGCCTTGAAAGTAAATACACAAAAACAGACTCGGAAGTTTGTATATATATTTGTGCATACACATACACATATATGCATGCAAATTCATCATCAACAACAATAATAGTAGAAGCTATCAATTTGAGAGTAAGGTTTACATGGGAGGGGTTTGAGGAATGGTTGTTGGAACAGAATGTGATGTAATTCTATTAAAATTAAAAACATCAAAATATTTTAAAATAAAAATGTAGTTCCAAAACAAAAAGACTGAAAAGAATGGGTACAAATGACATGGTGAGGACTGAGCTGGGTCCTCCATGCAGGCTCACTCCATTGCTCACAGGAATGTCAAGTTGTTCTTTCCTCTGCTTTAGTGAAGACTCTAATACAAAGGCATCCGTTTGAGGGGTAAAGCACCTACAGCACTTGCTACCTGAATTTCCGTGTTCAACCTCCCACAGGTATCTGTGCAGGGATTGGCAGGAGCTGCCTGGCTCCAGCCATGTTCCTCAGCCTCCAGAACTTATCTGCAAACATCCTATGCAAAGACTCCATGGGGATCTGGCTTGAGCTTGTTCTCTGGCTTCTGTGTGGACGGAGCTGCAGAGACTGGGGACTTAGCCTCAGGAAGAATGCTTCCACAATGAGGTGGGTGAAGACCATGCTTCTTTGCCCTGGGATGGGCACCTTAAAGCCACTATGGATACAGTGAGGTGGGGCTCCTTTGGGATGAGACCTCCTCGGTTGTCTGCAGAGTCAGGAGGTTTACCTTTCCTTTTCCATCTCTCTCTTGTACTCCTATGGAACATGCCTGGTCACTTCCCAAACTTAGTGCCTTCCTCCTTGCTGGTCTCCATGTCTGTATTTCTGGAAACACAGAGCATTCTCATGGTAGAGAGAGTTTCTTTGGCTGCAAATGTGGGAAGCTCTTTGAAGGCCTTGGAGGATTCTTTCAAGAGTCTGATCTCTCTGTGGATGATGGAGACTCCCTGAGTTTGCCCTGTGTTTACTTCCATGCTGAGTTGAAGGGGTACAGGTATGCTTTCTTCCCAGAGGGACACAGCAAAAAAATTTTGAGAAATGGGCTTGAGACAAGCCAGATTGTCTGCTGGTCTCTGAAGTTGGGATGCCCCAACATCAGCACCAATGGAATGCCTGTCTCACTCAACAACTAACTCCTTTTTTATGTCTAGAAAGTACAGCTCTCCCATGAAGAACAGCCTAGGAGGGCTCTTGTCAGGACCTCTGTTCCTGTCCAGAACCTTCACCATGGGTAGAAGAAGCAGACACTCTCAAGCCAGGGAGGAGAGCCGGAGGAAGCATTGGTAAGGTATAAGTTAAAATGGAATTACAGGGTTAGGCAGCAATGAGTGTTTTGTGGCAAGCTTTTGGTTTTTAGAGTTCCATATGAGCCAGGCCTCGTGGTATATGCTTGCAACCCAGTGCAGGACAGGCTGAATGAAGCAGGAGGATCATGAGTTTGAAAAGAGCCTAGGTTTCATAGTGAGTTCCTGGTTTTTCTCAGCTCCTGGTGAGAGCCTGACTCAAAAACAAAGACTCAGAAAGATTCTTGGAGTCAGGAGGAAAAAATGACCTCTGGCCCCCAGTGGAGCTTTCTAAGACAGGGCTGAGTCATCTGCTTTCCTGGGGGACTGTCCTGGCAGGTGGGAGCACAGAGCACTCTTATTAGAAAAAAAAAAAATTCAAATTACATGTGGGTAGAAAAGAAAACCCCCACTTTTTGTTTTCATTCTCATTAACCTTTCCTGAAATGCTACAGTTCCTCAGAACATAGACTTCCCAAGGTGTCATGAGGTGGGAGGTGGAGAGCTCTGTTCAGTTGAGACAGGATGAGGTGGGGGTGAGGGGAGGGAATGGGAGGCCTCAGCTCAGTTCTGATGCTGAGTTTGTCCACCAGCTCATGTGGCTTTCTGGAAGCTGAGATCAGAGCCAAGGCCGTGGGCTCTGGGAGCCTTAGGACAACTTTCTTCATCCCCACTGTGATGGTGAATATTGTCAACTTGACAAGTTCTAGAATGACTTAGGAGAGTAATTAGATTAAGTGAGATGAAAAGCTGTACTCTAATTTCCTGGACTGATGTTTTTCTATCTATCTATCTATCTATCTATCTATCTATCTATCTATCTATCTATCATCTATTTATTTGAGACAGCATTTCTCTATGTAATCCTGGTTGTTCTGAAATTAGCTGTGTTGATCAGGCTGGCTCTTGAACTCAGTAATCTGTTTGCTTCTGCCTCCAGAATTCTGGCATTAAAGATCTGAGTTAGCACCCATGGCTCTGGACTGAACAAAAAGAAGAAAGTTGCTGGGAACAAGCAAAAGAAACTTTTAATAGACACTACCCCATTTTTGTTTTAGACTCTATTTAATCAGAGGGAGAAACTAAATTCGAGGCCCAGGCCATAGGGAAACTGGTGATCTCCCAATAGCTGAACAGCTTCTGTTGTAAGAAAACAGTTGCCCAGCTATCTCAAGGACAACGTCTCCATCTTGCTGACAGGGTCAAACAAGCTCAGACCCAAGCATCTGTTCCTACTCTGATTGATGGAAACTCCCTTGTTCAATCTCATATGTCAAAATATGACTGGACAATGCTACAGCCCACCCTGATCCCCCTTGCTCTATGTTTTTTACCCTCTAAATATGCAATAAAACTTCCCCTCAGGAGATATAGTTCAGATCCCAAACTGGCCACCTCCCTGAAATAAAATAAAGCTTGAATTTTAAGCTTCTGTCTCTGAGGTGAGTTTTCTTAGCTCCCACCTTGAACCCAGTAAAGTGAGCTTAGCACCAGTATTCACCTTTCTCTGCTTCCTGATTGCAGATTCAATGTGATCAGCTGCTTCAAGCTCCCACTGCCATGACAGACTGCATGAACGGCAACACAAAACAAACCCTTCCTCCTTTAATTGCTTTTTATCAATTATTTCATCACAACAGTAAGTAATGTAAATACAATGTGCACTATGTCAGTAGGCATCTGCTGAGGTGCATGATCCTTGTCTTCTGCTTTCCTGACAGGTAAGGACAGAGAGGGAAAGCATGAAGAAGACTGTAGAGCTCCTTTGGAGCTTGCTTAAACAAGCCTGAGCCTTTGCCGGTGTGGTGCTACTGTCTACTCTCACAGGTTGGACCAGGAGCAGCTGAGGTAGTATTCATATGCTCATGCCTATTAGCACAACCCTCTTTCTTTTAAAAGGTTCTGTGGGTCAGACACGGAACTTGGACTACATGTCATGATCCTTCTAAGAAACTGCTTTTTTCCCCCATAGATATAAAGCTTTGGCAGGTATAGGTAATTGTTTTGACATAGATTCTGCCCTTCTGGAGACGGGAGATCTTGAATGGTCCAGATTTCGGGAGGGTATAGCATCAAGGAGAGAAGGTATTATTAAGGACATCAGATAAGGTAGCAGTGGCACTGGCCCTTGGGAAGCATCTCATCTGTCCTCCATAGTCCAGTCAGTAACATCTGCTTAACGCAGGACCAGCGAGTGATTCAATACCCTAGCCTCAGTTTGCCGGCCTGTAAAGTAGTTTAAGATTGTTAACTTCGTAGGCAGCTAGGAGGACTGAGTGTGTGTATTTATGTGAAGAGTGTGGATGTGCCACCTTTCTCAGGGGCAGCTTCCTGCCAGTGCTGCCAAGGTCACCAGCTGAAAGCACCCAGGCTACCGCTTTCTGGAAGGAAGGAAGAGTTGGGCCAGTTGTAGGGAATCTGGAGGACTTCTTAAAAGAGAGTACTGCCCCTCTCCACTGCCCTCTGGAGTTAGGTTTGTAGGTTCTTCATCTCTCTAGAGATCTGTGTGACCTTGAAGTCCCTCCTCTAGAGGTGGGACATGTTTCCATACTTCTTAACATTGGCTATTAACAACTTACGTTGTGAAATGGAAAAATGTGAATATTTCTGTTCCCCTTCTTTAAAAAAAAAAAAAAACCTTCTAAGAGATTTTTTGTTTCTGGATTTTACATCATGACCCCCCAACCCATGTATCTCTCCATCCTTTCAGATCCATCCTCCTTCCTTGTAACGTCCCACCCTCCAAATAAAATAAAATAAAATAAAATAAAATAAAAATTAAAATTAAAATTAAAATAAAATAAGAGAGAGTAAAAAAATCCTTTTGTGGAAGCTGTTGTGTGTCATGGTATTTCACACAGTATATGTACCCTTTTGTTCACACATTTTTACTTGTCAACATTCATTGCAATCAGTCATTGGTCTGTTTCAAAGCCTCTGGCTTCTGCTACTCTATCAATACTGGATCCTCACAGAGACTCTATCCTCAGAGATATCCTGTTGTTGCCCTGTGTCATGGAGATCCTGCAGCTTTGGAACTACAGAATCAGCCCTTTCACACACTTCAGCAGATCATAGATGAGGTAGATGTTCGGGTGGGCCAACCCAAAGCCCTGGGTCTGGGGTTGGCAGGTAGCTGAATTGATGAGCTCAGCGGTTTACCTGCACCTGCACCAGCGGGGTGAGCTCTCTAGCACTGTCATGGCTGGTTCACCCCGTGCTGCAGCCAGCAAGGGGTAGGGTCAGCTCTCCTGCTCGTTAGCATCAGGGCCAGCTCTAATGTGCTGCCCTCTTGAGGTTCAGGGACCTCTCTCCTGCAGTAGGTGAGAGGCAGGGCCGGCACTCCCACCCTCATGATTCCAGGCCCAGCTGTCCCGCCTGCCACAGGTATTGAGGGATGGGGTGGAAAGGGTATCTCTCCCTTTCCCATGCCTTCCACAGCATCTGTTCCCCTTCTCCACCTTGGTTATAACAGGAACATGCCAAAAGAATAGGGGTCTTTGGGAAGACATTAGAAGCATGTAGGCATGAGTATTCACCTAGCCAGCCTCGCCCAACTGATGCCAGATAAACATGAGAAACAATCAGCAATTGCTGTTATAAGCCTTTGGTGTGACTTGTTACACAGCATCCTTAAGATGACAGCTGCTTAGTATTTGGGTTAGCTTTTGGCATCGTAACCTGATGCCCACTTGGCAAAGGAAACCAATTACTAAAAACTTCTCAAGTTCAAGCTCACACTTCTCTCCCCCATGGCAAACGCAGTGAGCAAACAGTTGTGTGTGTCTCAGTGAAATGAGATGGAGTGATATTGACAACAACAACTGAGGAGTGTCCATCAGCTTCTGGTCACCTTTCCCCTCACTTCCACAAAAGTCTACAAGCTTTTGATGAGCAAAAGTTGAACAAAGCAGGACACTATCTTTGTTAGACCCAGTATATGTCTTTGTTATAAAAATAATGGCAATGAGATGTGAATGTACAACTATATTTATCCCACACTGTTTATAGTCATGGATTTCTCAATAGGAATGTGCCCCATAGACTCATGTGTTCAAATGTTTGACCCATACAGGGTGGTGCTATTTGGAAGTGTGGCCTTGTTGGAGTAGGTGTAGCTTTGCCAGAGGAAATGTGTCACTGTAGGGACAGGCTTTGAGGTCTTAAAATCTCATGTCAGTTGTCTCCTTCTGCTGCCCATGGATCAAAATATTCAGCTCCTTCTTTAGCACCATGTCTCTCTGCATCTGCCATGCTTCTCGCCATGATGATAATGGACTAAACTTCTCAAACTGTATGCCAACCTCAATTAAATGTTTTCCTTTATAAGAGTTGCCTTAGTCATGGTGTCTTTTCAGAGCAATAAAATTCTAACTAAGACATCATCACAATGTCCCGGTAACATTGGTGCTACATACCAGTGAATCTTTTAACTTCACAATTCTCAGTATCGCATGATAAAGCAATGTCTCAAAGACCACGTATATCTTGTTTGTCAGCAGCTTATTGTTTCTACTACTTCATGTGAAAAAAAAAAATCTGATTTGGCAGCATGATGTCCTGCCCAAGACTGACTCTTTAAGCGTGTTTATGTGGATAGAATGCTGGGGAAGAAGCCTTTCTTTGTGACAAGATAGAGGATGTTTCTGAGTCAATGTTTGGCATAAACAGTGGCATGAGATCATCTTTCTTCTATAAACACATTTTCAAAATGTATCCTCATTTCTGGTTATGAGAAACATTGTACATGCATTCATGATTTTAAAAAATGCAATTAGTGGGAACTTTATTCATCCAACTTAAACAAATAATGTCTACAAAAACCAGGTGTTGTAGCCAATGCCTACAATAATGTTATTTCGGGGAGCTAAGTCAGAAAAAAATTAGAGCCTGAGAAGAGCCTGGGACACATAGTGAGTTACTTTTCTATTGCTCTGGTAAAACACCATGACCAACACAACTTACAGAAGAAGTAGCCTATTTGTATTTAGAGTTCTAGAGATTTAAGAGTTCATGATGTCAAAGAAAAGCATGGGAGCAAGAGTGAGTAGCTGATGGCTCAAATATTTTTTTATTAAATTTTTATTTTGTATATTAATTACAGTTTATTCATTTTGTATCCCAGCTATAGCCCCCTCTCTCATTCTCTCCCAACCCTACCCTTTCTCTCTCATCTCCTCCCATGCCCCTCTCCAAGTCCTCCTCCCCTTCTATCTGACCCTAGCTTATCAGGTCTCATCAGGACTGGCTACATTGTCCTCCTCTGTGGCCTGGCAAGGCTGCTCTCCCCTCAGGGGGGGGGGGGTGATCAAAGAGCCACTGAGTTCATGTCAGAGACAGTCCCTGTTCCCCTTACTAAGGAACACACTTGGATACTGAGGTGTGATGGCTCAAATCTTGAACTGCAAGCATGAAGCAGAAAGCAAACTAGAAATGGCGGCCCCAACAGCATCAACATTTGGGGACCAAGTTTTCAAATGATTTCAGCTACAGGGATATTATCATTCAAGCCTCACAGTGAGCCCTTGTCTCAGGCAACAAAACAAAAAGATAAAATAAATAAAAGGAAAAAAAATGAAAGATGAACCACTGGGTCTTAAGACAACATCAGAATTACTGAGAAGCTTAAACACTAAGATCAGGGAGAAGGCAAAGATGTCACCTTCTGCAAGTCTTAAAAACATCATACTGAAAGCCTGAATTACTGCAATGATATTAGAAAAAGGAAGTAAAAAGTATATACACAGGGGAGTAAGAAAGAAAACGGCTTTTGCTTGCAGATGACTTGATTATCTATACAGAAAATTTAAATCAACAGAAAGTTCCAAGAACTGAAGCAGTTATAGCAGAATTGAAGGATTTAAGATAACAATATATGTAAGTCAATCATTTCCTAACATTCCAAGAAGGGAATCCAAAATTAAACACATACTCTTGTTCCTCAGGCAAAGATTCAGTTGGCTATATTTATGGGCTCACTCATCTGTTCCATTGTTCTTTCTCTAATACTATAGTCTTATGTCCTTGCATTATTACAATGTTGTCTTTAGCGGTACTTGCTTGTAATTGTAGCATAGGGAAAGGAGAAGCCAAAGGACCAGGGATTCAAGGCTAGCCTCAGCTATATAGTAAATTTAAGACTAGCCTGGGCTACATGAGTTCTGTTAAAGAAACTGATAAAATGAATTACAAAGGGGATTATACAAATATATTACAAAAGGGATTTCTTATTAGTTTACACTATATGGATTAGTTGATTCAACGGCTTTGCACCCTGGAGACGTGGAGAACTAGCATCTTGCATCTTTACACAAAGCTGGATACCACAGCAGTCTCAATCTAATGCTGAAAGCCTGGAGACTTCCTGGAGAGCCATTGGTCTTCACTCTGTGTTGGAAGGTTAGAGATGTAGGTTCAGATGTCAGTGGAAGATGAAAGCAGGAGAAACACCGGCAGCAGAAAAGAAGGTGCACTCACCAGCAAGGAAACAAGGAGTGAAGGCTGGCAGGGAACAGCATCCCTGCTCTCTGCTCATATCTCTTTATATGTGGAATACCACTAGTGGGTGTTGTCCAGTCTGGGACATTCTCTGCTTAGTTAATACTTTCATAAAATACCTTCTCAGATCTACCCAAAAGAGTATCTCTTATTTTATTCTAGATCAAATAAAATTGCCCACCAGGACTAACCATCATACCAACTAACAAATCAAGTGAACAAGAACAAAACCACACCTAGTATCATTTATGTTAACACAGTGGGGTAAAATATTTAGGTCTAAATCTGAAAAAAAAAATGATAACCATGTGAGGAAAATTCAAACTTTTGATCAAAGAAAGCAAAGAAATAGATCATGCATATATTCTATATGCCTACAGAGGAACACCCAACATTGCCAAGATGTCAAATTTTCCTAATAGGATCTGTAGATTTCATTCAATCATCATTTAAAAAAACAAAACTTGTCAAATTATTTCATTAACGTTGGCAAATTGACTCTAAAATTTAGTGAAGCAAAATGACAGAAAATAAACAACAACACAATATCAAATAACACAAAGACAACATTGGAGTACTTCAAGGACATAGAACTATAGTATTAGACAAAGAACAATGGGATAGATGAGTAAGCCCACAACTGAATATTTGCCTGAGGACCAAGAGCATTCTGATGGAGAATCATAGTCTTCCCAGGAAATGGTGCTAGAACAATAGAATATCCTTCCAGGATTCCCCATCCACCATCCCCCATTTAGAAAGTTTGATCCAACTACCGACCAGCATATTATGCCCATCCAAGGACACTTCCTACAAAAATCTGTCCCCCAAGAAGCGATGGTTCATTTTTGGACCATGACCTTTCCTCTTTCCCTTCCTCCTGTTCTTCTACCCACTATACCAGCCTTCAGAGCACACTAGTTTAACAACTCATGGCCAAGCATTGTGTGGGGCATATGGGCAGTTGAGAGAAGAGGCTGCATGAGTCCTGCTCTTGGGAATTTCCAGTGTTCCAACTAGAAATGGAGTAAAATATAGTTCAATATTCAGTTCTTACATGAAGAAGAAGTGTAGAGTATATAGCAGCCATTGAGATAGGGGAAAATAACCAAGTCATATGAAATCATAAAGCCTGATCTAACCTGAGAGTCATAAATATTTTACTTGAAGAATAAAAGTTCATCCCAGACCTAGAGCGTGAATAAGAGGTGCATACTTGAAGAGAAGTTCTTGATAGATGACTCTTACCCTGGCATGACTCTTTATACGCCCACCCATGCAGTCATTGAATCAGCATGCTTCAGGGACACTGTGGAGCTAGAGGCAGGTTGATGTGCTGGAGTGTAGGCA
Source organism: Psammomys obesus (assembly GCF_907164565.1). Taxonomy (NCBI): domain Eukaryota; kingdom Metazoa; phylum Chordata; class Mammalia; order Rodentia; family Muridae; genus Psammomys; species Psammomys obesus. Next base: position 2,247,035 of record NW_026586816.1, on the reverse strand, counting down.
AGTAAAATGGAAGCTAGTGCATACTGTGGCTAGAGAGGGAGGCTGATTTTGACATCTTGGCAATGCTGAGTGTTCCTCTGTAGTGTCAAAACAGCACAATTCTCAAGTAAGGACATCTTTAGATCAGACATGTGCCTTGCCATAATACCACCATGGGCTGAGTTCCTAGAAAGTGGGATCCCAGATGGAGAATGTATATGGGGAGTTTACTAAGATTTAGTCTTAAGAACTTGAGTTGAACACACATAGGAAGGGACAGGAAAATGAGAGAATTGGGTGGAGGATGGAGCTGAGCTACGAATGGTTAGAAAGGCAGGCTCAGCTCACCACATAATGAGCTCTGGATCCAGAGTCACCCTTAAAAACTGTCTGGGGGCTGAAGAATGGTGCTGATCTCTCTGTGCACCAGGCATTTGGTGGGATTGTGCCTGTAAGAGAGGTAGGCCTTGGAGAAGGGAGGAAGCTCCTTGGCAGACGTCAAAGGTGGAAGATGGTGTATGCAGGACTACTTCCATCAGCCGTTTCAGTGAACACTTTGGTTTTAAGGAGAAATTTGCACAGTGCATCCAACACCCACCACAGACACTGACGTCATAGATCTACCCTGGCCTGTCTCCTGCCTGACCAGTTGTTTATCTGTGGCCACTAAATTCTCATGAAACATTTACTTATTGGCTGCCCTTCTCCCGCCCCCAATTTAAACTTGTTTCTCCTTCAGGGTATGGGCCATAGCATAGGCTGACTGTGGGAATGCATGCCATGGAATCCAGCCATGGCCACTGGATAACTGCATGGTGACTGATGCTTTAGAATTCTGATGGAAAGGTCCCAAGGAGTGTTTGCAATCCCAGGATAACACAGAGCCACAGACGAAAGAAGGAGCTGCTTGCAATTACTTACTGGATGATGGATGAGCAATGAACTTTCCAGCAATTTTCCATTAGCTGACAGCCTTTTACAGCATGCTTTTCCTGGAAAACACAGAATACATGTTTGTAGTGGTACCCTGGCTAAGTCTCCCAGGCCCTTCACTGCTATTTTCCCAAGTCTCTCCACTTTCACTCATCCTCCAGCTCCATAATAGGGTGCAGGAGAGATAGCTACGAGCAGCATGAATGCAGTATCAGAAAAGTAACAAAAAGTATCACGGTGATTGTATCACATCACTACATACAACAGTGTATGGGGACAGAGAACAAAGGACAGGAATTGAACAATGGATAATTAGTTCAGGAAACCATGTGTTTTCAAGGAGCTGGTAGAGTGAGTCCACACCATGCTCTATCACATTTATTCAGTGTTAAATAATTGGAAATCATGGATTCATGTGGCTCACTTCCATACTGTGATGTGACAGTCACTTATTCTTGTCTCTTAGGATCAGAGCTTTTCCCCTAAGCTCATTCTGAGCTTAGCATGTATCCAGCAAATAAATCCTCAACAAAATAAGACCTGGGGGGGGGGTGGAGAGAAAAATGCTATGGATAAAAGCACCGGCTGCACAAGAAGGAAGACTCAACCTCAGATCCCAGCATCCTTTTATAAAGGGAGGCATGGCTGTGCGTGCACCTGCAATGCCATGCCTGTAAGGAGTGGGAATAGCAGAAATGTTGGGACTTGTGGACTACCATGTTCGCCCAAAGTTCAGGAGGAGACTCTATCAGAGGACTGAGGTGGAGGGTGATAAGGCAGGACACCCAATGTCCTCCTCTGGTTTCTGCATGAGGACACACATGGGCATGTCTCCCCCACCACATACATGTACACACAAACACACAGAGAGAGAGAGCGAGAAAGAGAGAGAAAAGAAGAAGAAGGAGGAGGAGGAGGAGGAGAAGGAGAAGGAGGAGGGAGGGAGGGAGGGAGGGAAGGAGAAAGAGAATCAAGTTGGACGTTAGATGAGTAGGAAGGTAAGCAGAATCTAGGAGGAGTTGAGAGAGGAGAAAGAATATGATAAAATTTAAACATTTAAAATTTTCTTTAAAAATAATAAAATAAAGTCCTGTTCTATCAACCATTCAGTAAACTTATTTTAATTTTACATTAATAAGAGGAATTAAAAGCTGGTGGTAGTGCACATCTATAATCCCAGCGCTTCGGAGGCAGAGGCAGGTGGATCTCTGAGTGTGAGGCCAACCTGGTTTACAGAACAAGGTCCAGGATAGCCAGGGCTACACAGAGAAATCCTGTCTTGACACCCCCCCCAAAGGAATTAAAATGGCATCTCAAGCTTATAAAGCATAATTATGACAGAATCTATCAGACAACAGAGATGGTTGGGCTTAGGGATAATGTATCTGTCACCTGTTCTGGGTGTGCCTACTGGAAGAGTCACTGATTGGACCTACTGAAGCCAAACACAGCTGTTTCAGTTTGCTTTTAAGATTTTTCAATAGCTGTGGCTGGAGAGATGGTGTAGCAGTTAAGAGAAATTGTTGCTCTGTAGAGGACCCAAGTTCAAGTCCCAAGAACAACACAGCAGCTCAAAACTAACTCTAACTACAATTCCAAGGGATCTGATGCCCTCTTTGGACCTCCAAGGGTACCAGGCACGCCCATGCTACACACACTTACCTGCGGCAAAATACCCATATACATAAAATTTTTAAGAGATTTTCAACACCTATAGGAGATGCTATCCTATTGTTATATTAATTTTCAGTAAAATATAGAATAAAGGAAAGCTGAAGAAAGTTATTGGTTTTTTCTGCCAAAACATATGAGTTGAATTTGGAAGAAAAAGAAATACATGCAGTTTTAGTGAGAAGTAAACATTTTTTTTTTAATTTAAAGTAGGAGAGTGATCCAGCAGGAAGCCACCATCTCACCAGGTTGGCAGAGATAAAGACAGAAAGGTGGAATTTTACAAGCCTGGACACCCTTTATTTATTTATTTATTTATTTATTTATTTATTTATTTATTTATTTATTTGTCTTAAAACCATCTACTAGACCAAAGCACTCAGTTTCTTTCTTACCAAATCATGTACTGTCTGTCCTCTGGTAAGTATAATTTTCTTTTTATTTTATCAGGCTATAAGTCTTCAAAGAAACCCCATGAAATTGAAAAGTTCTTGCCATGGGGAAGAAACTGCCCACATTTCAGCTTGCATGAGAGCACGACCAGAGAGCTGAGCCAGCTTTCAGAACTATTGACATGGTGAAGCTATCCAGCCAGCCACAGAGAGAAAACCAAGAAATTCAGTGGTTTGAACCATCACCCAAATTACTCAAGCTACACATTTCTGCAAACACTGACCTTACCCAGCCCAAGAGCCAACAACAGCTTCTAGAATGCTCAATGCCAATCGATACTTTATAAATGGTGCTTATATGGTGTTTGCTTCAGACTCATCGCCTGTCAATGTTGGTTAACATAGCTAAACAAGAAAGGCTTTTCATCAGACATGCAGAAGGCTGAGGCTTACATAGGTGTGGGGTGGGGGAAACACCCACAGTGGTCATGCTCCCCCTTTAAGGAAAAAAACAAATCCCTTTTCTCCACAGATCTAATCCCAACACCTCAGTATCAACTACTCCTGGTCCTGATTTCCACCATAAGGATCCAAGACCATTCTCTAACTGCACGCTACAGACACTGGCATTTCTTAAAGAAACAAACATGGACCTTTTACTTGGCCTCCCTAAAAGAGAAAAATTCATTCTTTGACCACATACTTTACAGAGCAAATGATAACAAATCTCTTATGAATGTCAAGGTCAACAGTGAAGACACAGAAAATCTTACCTGACACACTAGTCTTTACTGGTGGAAAACGTGAAGCCCCGCAGTATGGCTTTCCTGGTTGATGAATTTGGCTCATTCCTTGTAGTGGAGAGGGAGTAGGAAGCTGCATTCTAAGAATTAACACGACTTTGTTTACACAGAAGACTTCCCCACCCTAAGCAGCTGGCTTTTTGAAATTTTTTTCCTCCTTTGTCCCGCTTTTGTGAGTTTATCCTTGTGGTTTGGCCCTGCTTTCCCTGTGGGCAAAGCACATATCCACTTGGTTTCATCTTGCATACAGTAAGACAAGACTACAGACAAGAATCACACACTATAAACTGGGATATTATTTTTCTTAAAGAAAACACAAAAGTATGCCTCCATATCATTGGAGTGGCTTTTAAAAGCCAAATAATCTCTTTACAAAAGCGAGAAGCCACACGTGGAAGGGTCAGCATTTTATTTCATTTTGCTTTAATAGTCTGTGCTATGGACTTGCAAAGGGAAGAAGCCATCCTCACTCTGTTACCCAGGGTAACATGGCTTATCTCTATGTCAGCATGCTCTTGCAAGCCTTGATGAACTGATGGAAAATGACCTTTCCACAGCAAGCTCTAGCACATTACCTGTTTATCCAGTTACCAACACACAGCCATAGGATGAAGGGCAGACAAAGAGCCATTCCTTATTATGCATTACCCAGAAATGGAAAATTCTACCTTATAAATATGGAGATATGGTCTGTGTTGGATGCTACTTGCCATCATAGTTCTTTTCAGTCCATGTCAATGTCCACCTGTAAGGGGATGCCTCCTGCAGCCTGCTTTGTAGAGGTTCGAAGGACCTGGGAGATATTTTTCAATACCTGTGAAAACACTAAATACACCAGTACTTCTGAAATAGCTAAACACACACACTTGAAAATCTACCTCCCAGGAGCCTGCTACAGGCAGTGGCTCCTGGATCTGGAAGACACAGAGTCAGCTGAAATGCACTCTGTTTCTCCTGTACAAACCATCCCATTCCAAGTTTCACTCTCCACATTAAGTCCTTATCCTTCTGACTCCTGCCTCATTTTTCTCCTTTCCTTCCATACTTCCTACCTGGCCCCTTATTCTATCCCACTCCTTCCTCCCTGGCTCAGAGAAGAAGGGCTAGTATCAGTATCTAGGGAGCAGAGATGATGCTAAGGGACCAAGAAGATTCTCTTTTGCATGTTTACAGGTCTTTCAGGAGAGGTCAGACCCAGAGCCACCACCTAGGAGCTTCAGGTGGCCAATATGTGACTCTGCAAAGATCCAGAGATTGAAACAGACTAGATGCCAGGAGCCTGGACCCAGGACAAAAGCTGGTGCAGCGCTATGGTGAGATGATGATGCACTGAGCAATTCGGCTGGGATAGTGTCAACTCCAATCAAAGCAGCATGGACTTCTCAAGGCTAAGTGGCACACACCATTCAAAATACCCAGATATGAAAGTGAAACAGCCCAGCTGTGTCTCTAATTCAGCATCTGAGGACATTATCAATAAGAAGAAAATAATATGGGATAGTATAGAAGAATTACACAGAAATAAAACGCAATACAACCTCTAACTGCTGAACAGAAGTGCAAGAGTGAGGAAGCTTGATAGCTTTGGACTTATAGAAATCCTGTCTATCGCTCAAATTATAAATGAGAGTGTGGCTCCTTTGGTGCTGACTCCGCACTGGGTATGGTTTAGCACTACTGTGTATACAACAAACACAGGACAGTCCCAGAGCATAGGTGGCATTCTCCATCCCAGATGCATCTGCAGGGAAATCAAGTCAGAGAATGGAGATGACTAAGTTTGATTAAGCTACATATCAGAAATGGCTGGAGACAGCTCCAAGGCTCAAAGCCTGCATTGCTCCTGCAGAGAATCAGAGTTAGGTTCCCAGCAGCCACATCAGCTGGCTCACAAATGTCTATAACTGTAGCTTCAGAGTCATCTATTTAATCTAACACCTCTGATCTCCATGGTACCTGCATTCAGGTGCACACACCCATACAGAGATACACATAAATACACATGATTTAAAATAATAAAAACAATAAATCTTTTTTTAAAGGAATGAATACAATGCAGCCTGTTACATCACCATTACTGGCCTTTGAGAGCTGCCTTTCATCAAGTCACATGCATATCACATTATATACTATGGTAGGATGGAATATGCCTGGTCACAATGATGGGAAAGATCAGCAGCTAGGCTTGTCCCCATATCCAGACAGGTGCCTCTATCCAATGTGGACATTCCTGAGAAGGACATGAGCAGGTACTCAGAAGGCCACAAAGAAGCCAGTACCGGTGACCTGAGGAGGCAGGTCAACAATGAAGAAGCCAGCAGAAAACCTCTGTCAGGTGGAATGAGGAAGAATCTGCATGCACACGCAAACACCCTGACTCCCAGGGCAGCTAGGCACCTCCTCTGGCCTTGCCTCGTGGTGCTCCAATAACAATGTGACATATGGAAGAGCTGAAGGCATACTGAAGCTAAGATCTACCAGCTCTGCCTCAAGCTCACTTTGTGACCTTGGGCAGCAGGCTTGTGGTGCTTCAGCAGTAAGTGCCCCTTTTCTGAACTTTTAGGAGGAATGCTGTCATAAACAGTAATCGGTTACTCTAATACTGTGTGAGTTATGTCATTTTTTTTTTCATTTGTGTGTGGACAGAGACACAGCAGAGAGTGCTTGCAAATGAGGTGGAGAACAGCAAACCTGGTTTGCCTCGGGACAGCTGCCAACTTTCATTTTTATGCCTTTTTGAATCAGGATCTTGGCTTTCTGTTTAAATTTCAGATTTGCAGTAGGGCTAAGTTGAAAACACTGACTAAGAATGAACACTGATGTGGAGTGCTAGCTGGAGATATTCTCCAGTATGTAAGTCAAGGAAAGACCCTCAAATGATTTGTTGTGGTCGTAACCACAGAACTTCAGAAAATGATCCTCTCTGAAAACATGGTCTTTACAGCAAGATCTGGCAAAAATGAGATTGCCAATGTGAGTCCTAAACTAGTATGACTGGTATCTTTACAAAAATGTAATATTTGAACACAAAAACAGACACAAAAGGATGACAACGTGAAAACACACACACAAAAGGAGGCCATGGGATTGAAGTGATGGGTATAAAAGCCAAAGAGACCACTGTGTACCAGAAACCACCAGAAGTTAGAGACTTGGGCTGGGAAGATGGCTCACTTGGCAAGATGCTTGCTGCACAAGCATGAGTATCTCCATCCCTTAGGCCCGTGTAGCCTTGATGCAGGCTTTGACTTTTTAAACTTAATTGATTTGGGGTTCTTTATGTCTTTTCCTCCCTTCTCCACCCGAGTCCTTCCAAAGCCCCAACACCAGATAGGAGAGAATGGTTAATAGGGATGGGGATCTTTTTAGAAGTAGTTCCTTGGGGTGTTCCACTCTTCCTCATTAGGATACCAGCAGTCCACTCAAATGGAAAATCAGCAATCTAGCAATATTAAAAGTAGCAACAAGGTCCAGCAACAGCAGCAGCGGGATACAGCACAAATGGCACAATTCAGCAGAAGAGGCACTAAGAGCTTTCTGGAGCTTTTCTCTCCAGGAGCAAAGTGTAGCCAAGCGATGGTACAAAGTGCTACAATGCAAAGTGATCTCTGTCTGTGGACTCCTATTAATACCTTCTTAAAATCCGCACAAGGATGTTTTTCATTTGGCCAAAACCATGCCCCCTGCACAAGACAATTTCCTGTCGATAAGGATCATGCACCCTTTCAGGAGGCTGCCATGAGCTATGGACGAAGCATTCCCACATCCCACACTTGGAACTTCAGCAAAAAACATATCCAGACCAAACAACCAAAACTTCCACTATACCTTGATGGGACAAATGCCACTGGGGGAAGCCTCATTTGATCTTCTTATGGAAGTATATGACCAGAGCTGTATATCTCAGCACAAAGCCATGGGCTGAGTGGGAGGGGACTTTGGGCCTCCGTAGCACCAGCTAATGCACCCATCACCTATTAACCACACACCCTAACTTCTTGGACTCCAGGATATGGGTACTCCCAGGTTTAGTTAATGTCCTCATGTTAATGACTACATTTTGAAGGGTTTTCCTAAAGTGTTTGTGGGATTTATGTTCCCGTGCCCATGTACACACACACATGCAGAGAGAGAGAGAGAGACTTGGACAAAACACCTGTAAATTAGAGACAGAAGACTATCAAGCCCTAAGCCACCCTTTATGAGCCATGGTACCAAAGGGAAGAGACGCACTCCCCTCTGGGCTGGCTTCTCCTTCTTAAGTGGAAGAAATGACCTCTGTGGTTTGATTTGAGATTTAGATTGAATTATGTATATAAAACTGGCATTGTCATCTTTAAAAAAAGAGAGAGAGAGAGAAGCAGCCCTGCATAATACAATGAGCACTAACAGAGAAAAGCTCGCAGTCAGAGTTCCTTGTACAATGTGTAACCTAGGCAACAGTACATCATCTCTCTAATAAATGCAAGCCATAGTCCTAGAGGATTAGTGAAATATGTGGGAGAGCACTTTGGAAACCATAATGTAAACAAGCATGGGTGTGTCTACACATAGCTAAATACTCTAGTACTCCCAATCTCACTAGCATTTAGTAAGAATTAACAACTTGATGTTTAAAGCAAAACAAAACAAAACAAAACAAAACAACAACAACAAAAAAAAAACAAAGCAAAACAAAAAACAAAAAAACATTCTGCCAGTAGAGAAGACCATATATGTGTATGTAGGGGGAGTTTAGGCACTGTGTAATATCCATTGTGTGATTCATAAAGTTACATTTTTTTTTAAATTTCACTGTATGTAGGCATTTGCAATTGAAAGAATTTGATATATATTTTGTTTTCAGCATTAAAATCCCATGTGGATGAGAGCAATGGGTGATTAACAAGCTCAGTTCTTCTCAACATTATTCATTTCCTTCAGAATCTGTATGGCGCCTGTCAAACAAAGTGCATGTGACATCTAGTTTATAAAAGAGAAGCTAATGTATCAGCATTCTGCATTATTTCTGAGCACACACAAGTCCCCATCCCTAGATAAAGAGACTCGGGCAATCAATGGCTGCAGAAAAAGGATTACTTTTTTCCTCTAGGGATGAGCTCTGTGGTTGTTTGAATATGAATGGCTTCCAGAGACTCATGAGTTTGAATTCTTGGCTTATGAATTGTGGCACTATTAAGTGGTGTGGCCTTGTTGAAGGAAGTATGTCATTGTGGAGGTTGGCTGTGAGGTCTCCTATGCTCAAGATATGCCCAATGTAGCAAGTCTTCTCCTTGCTGTCTGTGGATCAAGATGCAGAACTCTCAGCGTCCCTAGCACCAGGTCTGCCTGCTCGCTGCCATGCTTCCCCCCAACCCGTGATGATAATGGACTACACTTCTGAAACTGTAAGAGCCCCAATTAAATGTTTTCCTTTATAAGAGTTGCATTAGTCATGGTGTCTCTTCACAGCAATGAAACCCAAACTAAGACAAACTGGATATGTTATCCAGTTTCAAGTGATAAGCCCTAAACACATGCTCATATAAGCATGTGTTATCAGGTTGTGTGTGTGTGTGTGTGTGTGTGTGTGTGTGTGTGTGTGTGAGTAATAACTATAGAAAAGGTAATGAATTTGAGAGGGAGTAAGGGATAAGAGAAACATTGGATAGGGAATAAAAACGGAATGGAGATAAAGTAAAAACAGTGCTCATATATAAAATTCTCAGAAATAAACATTTAAATTTAAAAGCATACACATTCTATGGCAGCAGAATCTCACAATCACTTCTGTCTTCAACCGTAGGGCTATACTTCTGGACCAACAGATGTAACAGAAAAAGTTCTTTGTGATCAACAGAGCCATGATTGCATGTGTTTTTATGTATACCAGTAGGAAACATATGACCAGGCCTTAGCTGATGTTAGATGGAATATGTTGAAATTTGAAAACACAGCATCTGGACTTTGATGTGGGAATGTGGCTATTTAGTGCTATGCTACAGAAATGAAGAGAGTACAGGTCAACCTCAAGTACTGCCTTATTTACTTCTCACTCCTTAGAAGAGGTCCAAGGAGATATGAAAATCCTAAACATGCATGCTACTAATAATGAGGCATTAAAACGTGAGAGGCAAAAACTGATAGAAAAATTGAAAGAGAAATAGATATAGTATCATAGGTAGAGACTTGAACACTCATCCATAAGTCATGGAAAGATCCAGAAGACAGAAAAGAAGGAAGCTTTATCAGTTAATCTTTGACCTTCTTGGAGTGGAAGATAGATAGGAGAACACAGGATTGTTTAAGCTTTAAAACAGTGATAAGGAAAGAACTTCATTTAAAAAGGCCCATCTGTTGCAAACTCACAGAAAGTATCACATCAACAGTGAATAAGACAAAGATTCTCACTTTCATATTTTCTGTTCAGCCTGATGGCATGATACCATAGCAACTCTTATAAAGGAAAATATTTCGCTGGTGCTGGCTTAGATTTTCAAAGGTTTAGTCCATTATTGTCACGGTGGGAAGCATGGTGACATGTAGGCAGATATTGTGCTGGATAAAGAGCTGAGAGTTTTTTTGTCTGTATTCGTGGGCAGTAGGAAGAAAATGCCACACTGGGCCTGGATTAAGCATCTGAGACCTCAAAGCCTGCCCCCCAATGATACACTTCCTTCAACAAGGCCACACCTTCTAATAATGCCATTCTCTATGAGCCTATAATGGCCATTTTGAATCAAGCCACCACATTTTACTCCCTGGCTCACAAAGGCTGGTAGCAATATTATAATGCAAAACTTCATTCAGTCCAACTTCAAAAGTCCCCACCAAAAATAGTTAAAGTTCAAAGTTCAAAGCCTCTTCTGAGATTCATGTAATGTCTTAACTGTAATCCCCTCTAAAATAAAAATGAAAAGGCAGATCACATACTTCCAACATACAATTGTAATGGGTCCCCACAAGTTAAATGACAGTATACACATTACTGTTCCAAAAGGGAAAAAGTGAGCATAGTGAGAAAATACTGGACCAAACCAAGACTGAAAACCACCTGAGCAAACTCCAAACTCTGCATTTCTATGTCTAATATCAAAGCACTCTTCAGATTTCCAACTGCTTCCAGCTTTTTTGACTGCAACATTCTTCTCTTTCTTGGGCTAGTTACACTCCATTTAGAAGCTTTCCTCAGCTGGTATCCCATGGCTTTGCTATCTCCAGCTTCTTGGGGTCTCCAAGGCAATCCAGGATTCATCTTCACAGCTTCACAAAATGGCCTCTCTAAACCTCCATGCAAGGGCATTTCTTCCACACTTCTGGCCTCAGAGGCTGTCTTCACTTGAGGAGGAAGATTTCCTAATCCCTTTCTTGTATCCTTTACCCTAAAGCCAGAATCATGTGACTGAAGCTAACAAATCCTGCTGCTTGCTGGGTCTTGAACATGGCTCCTTGTTCAAATACATTTTCACCAGCTTTCCAGTTTTGGTGGTTTCCTTCTCTGGCTCAGCTTGACTGTCCTGGAACTTGCTCTGTAGACCAGGCTGGCCTCAAACTTCACCTGTCTCTACTTCTGAAGTACTGGGATTTAAGGTGTGCACCACCAAACCTGGCCCTAAGTTTTTCTTTAATTCTTTTCACAGGTTGGAAGCTTAGCTGAGTGCTATCTTGCCCTGTGGTCAGCAGGTAACATTAAGCTTTTCTTTAATCTGTTTATTTTTTTGAATGAAGGATTTATCTTCATTTCCTTTTCTGGTGTTCCCTTTCTTCTCAAATTAAACATTTTCGGTATTTCTTTGCTCAGCTTGCTGCTTTTCACTGTAGAAGTACATAAAAGTGAACACTAATAACCACAGGACAGAGTCAATGCTAAGCTACCAGGCTGTTCTGAGATTTTCTCTGCCAATGCAACTAATCCAAACCTCTCCATTTTAGCCTCAAGCTTTTTGTCTTCCTTCCTTCCTTCCTTCCTTCCTTCCTTCCTTCCTTCCTTCCTTTCTTTCTTTCTTTCTTTCTTTCTTTCTTTCTTTCTTTCTTTCTT
>NW_026586816.1:2229071-2235230 GCF_907164565.1 Psammomys obesus | reverse complement strand
CTTTCTTTCTTTCTTTCTTTCTTTCTTTCTTTCTTTCTTTCTTTCTTTCTTTCTTTCTGACAAGGGCAAAAAGCAGCCAAATACTTAGGCAAAATAGCAGAAGAATGGTCTCTTGGCCACATACAAATATTCTTCTTATTGGAAACCTTTTGAGCTGGGTTCCCACAACTTAAATCACCCCTGTCTTTCATGATTCCACTAGTATGGTCCACTTAAAGCAAACTGATTTTCTAATCCAAAGCTCACATTCCTTCAAACAAATGCATGATCCAACCTATCTTAAAAATACCCCAGTCTTTAGTATCAACTTCTTAGTACTCCATCAAGGTCACACCTCCTAATAGAGCCTAATAGAGCCTATGAGGGTTATTTTCATTCATCACAACTAGCATTCTTGTAAGAATGATTATGACATAGATATATAGATGGAAGAGCACCCTAAGATATAGGGGGGTGACAGCCATCTGTATGCCAAGGGATACAGGAGAAGTCAACACAGCAGATGATCCTTGCATGGACTTGCAGGCTGCAGAGTTGTGAGGAAGTCAATTCATTATTTATACTTCCTAATCTGGTATTTTGATTTTTCAGAAAAGTCAGTGTGAATTTTGGTCATGAGAAGTATTTTTCTGTTGTAATACATATTTTTAAAATGTGAAACATGAATCTAAAACCAGAAAGAAAGAAGTAAAACTGTGTATTTTTGTAGATAATATGGTTTTATACAGAAAAAAATTTAAAGACTCCACCAGAAAACTTATAACTAACAGATGTAGTTTCAATAAAGTTTCACAACATACAATCTATATACAAAATTTTAAGTGTTTCAATGTGCTATTGTTAAGCTTCTCAAAGAAGAAACCAAGAAAACAATCCCATTTACAGTTGCATAAAACCCCTTGGGAATAAAGTTAATCAAGAAAATGAAATACAAATACAAAATTTTAAAACATTGAATAAGACACAAATAAATCTAAATATATTCTGTGTTCATGGATTGGAAGAATTAATATTTACAAAATGTCCATAATCCTGGCTGCGGGCTAAATGTAATCTATATGGAATTTTCAATGACATTTTTCACAGAAGTAGAAAAACAATCCTAAAACCACAAAAACCCTCAAATAACCAAGGAATCTAGAGCAAGGAAAAAAAAAACACAAAAACTTAGTGATTTCAAATTCCGTAATAGAGCTATAGATATCAGGATGGTTTTGAACTTGCATGATATGGATGCAACAGCCAAATCAATGAAATGGAAAACCCCAAATGAATTTATGCATACAAGCTTACCTAGTTTTTGACAAATATGTCAAGAATGTTCAACAGAAAATGATTCTGGGTTAGCTGAACATTCACTTGCAAAATGATGGAAGTAGATCATTGTCTCATGGAACACATAAAAGTCAACTATAACCTGATCGGGCCAGGCACAGGACTAAATCTCTAAAGCCCTCTATCCTGAGAAGAGCCTATGTGGCACCAGACCAGCTTTTGGCTTGGAGATCTTTCTGCCTGCTCCCCATCTTCCTGGTCCACCTGAGTCACAGACAGCAAGCCCAGCAGAGGCGAGCTGAGCATGGGACCCAAGCCCCATTGTCCCCCATTCCGAGGAGGCCTGTGGGGTGCTTTAGCAGGATTAGGCTTGGAGGTCTTTCTGCCTGCTCCCCATCTTGCTGGCCCACCTGGGACACAGATAGTGAACCCAGCAGAGGGTCCACTAGGCTGGGTAACACCAGAGTCAGCCAGATGGCTAGAGGCCAGCATAAGAACACAAGCAACAAAACTCAGGGCTTTCTGGCACTACCAGGAACCAGCAGTCCTACTTCAGCCAGCCCTGGAGATACTATCACACCTGAAGTGTAAGAAAAAGATTTTAAATCTGAGGTTATGAAAATGATAGAGGCCTTAAGGGAGGAAAACAAAGTTCTCAAAGTAGCACAGGAAAATACAATCAAACAGGTGGAAGACTCGAGCAAATCCCTTAAAGAAATTAAAGAAAAATAAGAGAAGGAAATGAGTAAAACTGCTCAAAACCCAAAAAATGGAACTAGAAGCAATAAAGAAAATGCGATCTGAGGCAATCCTAGGAAAAACCTAGGGAAGAGAAGAGGAACTACAGACACAAGCATCACCATCAGAATACAAGAGATGGAAGAAGAATCTCAGGGATAGAAGATACGATTGAAGAAATTGATATAACAGTCAAAGAAAATGTTAAATCTCAAAAGCTCCTGACAGAGAACATCCAAGAAATCTGGAATACTATGAAAAGACCAAACCTAAAAATTATAGAAATAAGAGAAGGAGAAGAATCCTAGGTCCAAGGCCCAGAAAATATTTTCAACAAAATCATAGAAGAAAACTTCTCCAACTAAAGGAAGAGATGTCTATAAACATACAAGACTCTTACAGAATATGAAATAGATTGGACCAGAAAAGAAAATCATCCTGCCACATAATAATCAAAACACTAAATGTACAAAACACAGAAAGAATATTAAAAGTTACAAGGGAAGACAGCCAAGTCACAAATAAAGGCAAACCTATCAGAATTACACATGACTTCCCATCAGAAACTCTGAAAGCTAGAAGGGCCTGAACAGATATCCTACAGATGCTAATAGACCACAGCTGTCAGCCTAGACTACTATACCCAGCAAAACTTTTAATCACATAGAGGAAGAAAACAAAGTATTGCAAGACAAAAATAAATTTAAACAGTACCTATCTACAAATCCAGCCCTACGGATAATACTAGAAGGAAAACTCCAACCCAAGGAGGTCAACTAGACCCAGGAAAACATCAGTAATAAATAACATCATATCAGCAACACCAATAGAAGGGAATCATACATGCACACTCTGCCAACATCAAAATAAGAAGTAACAACCACTGGTCATTAATATCTCTGAAGATCAATGGCATCAACTCCCCAATAAAAAGAGAGGTTAACAGAATGGATACAAAAACAAGACTCACCTTTCTGCTGCATACAAGAAATACACCTCAGCAATAAAGATAGACATTACCTCAGAGTAAAGGGCTAGAAAAGGATTTTCCAAGGAAACGGACCTAAGAAGCAAGCTGGAGTAGCAATTTTAGTATCTAATAAAATAGACTTTCAACCAAAATTAATGAAAAGAGGTGCAGAAGGACACTTCATACTCATCAAAGGAAAAATCTACCAAGATGACTTCTGAATTCTGAGCATCTGTGCCCCAAATGCAAGGGTACCCACATTCATAAAAGAAACATTACTAAAGATTAAATCACACATTGAACCCCACACATTAATAATAGGAGACTGCCCTGGCAGGCCACAGAGGAAGAGGATAAGCTCAGCCCTGATGCGGCTTTCTTAGCTGGGGTGGATGAGAAAGGAAGTTCCCCTATTCTGAGGAAAAAGGAAAGGGGAGAGAGGGAGGACGGAATTGAGAAAGGAAGAGGGATGAGGCTACACAGGGTTGTGAAGTGAATAATAATAATAATGACAATAAACTGATTGGTGTGGTGAACCTTAAAACTTAAAACTATAAAGTAATAAAACAGAAGGAAAATTTGCTGTTCATATATTGGGTTTTGGCAATGATTTTAGTTCATAATTAAAAAGTTTGGGGGGAAAAACAAGCAAGTAGAGCTATATCAAGCAATTTCTACACAGCAAAGGAAAATACCAGAGAAACAATAACAACAACAACAAAAAATCAAGCTATACTTTGGGAAGCACATTGGCAAAGTATATTAAACAAGGGCTTAATGTCTGAAACATATAAAGAATTCATACAATTGAAAAGCAAACTCACACACATAATTGAAAAATAGTCAAAGAACTCTGAATAGACATTCTTCCCCCAGAAGAGGGAATAAAAGTCCAATGAAGCTGAAAAATAATGCTTAATGTAATCATTCAGGAAACAAAATCAAAACCACCAGAAAATTTCACACACTTCTTAGGAGGTATCTTAACACCACAAGGTCAAAGGGTAACAAATGTTGGCGGGGATGCCAAGGAAAGGGAAAGCCCCCAGACTTCAGCAGGAATGTAGCACAGTTCAGCCATTATGGAAAGCAGCATGGTGATTTCTCAGAAAACTAAAACCAGAAATTTCATATCATCTAGGAAATCCACATCTGGTTATACGCTCATTAGCATGTCAGGGATGAATGCGTTCTCACATTCATTAAGGTTCCCAGAAGCCATGCTAGGGAGCAAGCTATGTGTCCACCATCAGAAGAGTGTAAAGGGCAACGTGGTGTAGGTGTGTATGCATTCACGTGTGCAAGAGGTATCAGCAAAATGGAAATTGTGTCTCTTGGGACACCATGAATGAACCTGCAGGACACATATCCTCCCCCATATGTGGAGCCTTGAAAAAAAGTAGAACTATTTAAAATAGAGACTAGAATAGTAGTTACCAGGAGGTGATGATGGAGAAAAATAGGAGATACTGGCCAAAGGATATAAGATGGATAAATATTGGAGATCTAATGTACAGTACTGTGACTACAATTAATAGTTTTCTAATTTCTAAGATGATAAATTTTAAGTGTCCTAAGCTCCCTCACTCCCCAGTCCCTCCTCATTTGATCTATGAATGCATTAGCTCCACTACAAGTCTTTTGCAATGCAGATCATAGATCTGTGTACTTCAAATGTATCACTTTTTTAAAATTTATTTTTAATATAATTTTTATTTATTACAATTTATTCACTGTGTATCCCAGCTGTAGCCCCACCCTCCTCCCCTCCCAATCCCACCCTCACTCCCTCATTTCCTCCAATGTCCCTTCCCCAGTCCACTGATAGTGCGCAGAAAATCTTATGAAATAAGGGAAGATAGAAAGACCTGGAAGGGTCTGGAGCTCCACATGGAGAACAACAGAATCAAAAATCTGGACAAAGTGGTCTTTTCTGAGACTGATATTCCAACCAAGGACCATTCATAGAAATAACATAGACCCCTGCACAGAGGTAGCTCATGGCAGCTCAGTCTCCAAATGGGTTTCCTAATAAGGAGAACACATGCTGTCTCTGACATGAACTCAGTGGCTGGCTCTTTGATCACCTCCCCCTCAGGGGGAAACAGCCTGACCAGGCCACAGAGAAAGACTATGAAAGACAGTCCTGATGAGACCTGATAGGCTAGGGCCAGACGTATCACATGTTTACCTGACTATCATACCACGGTAAAGCGGGAGGATGTGGGTGAAAACAGAGAAAACGGATTAAAACTCACTCCAAGGATAGGGATTAGCTTGAACCCACTCCAAGCTTGTGGTATGCAGATCTTTGAAATGACATTGTCATGACTCTTTTGTCTTAGCAAGGTTTGGAGTGTGAGGAATTTCACAGCATCCATTTGTGTCCTCAGGATCCACTCTCAGAGGCATATCTGGGGAGAGAAGAAGAAGAATTTCTTATAGCTGGGAGTGATGGTGTCATTTCAGTGTCACTCAGATGCCGATTAAATAGGAATAAGGATGTGTGTAGTGAATATGATTAACTTCCATAGCAACATGGCCAGTGTCCAAGTGTAAGAATCACCCACACGTGGGATAAAAGACTTGGCTAAGGGGAAATTTAGGCTTAGGGGGGTGTATAGGAGCCATAATAAGGTGATCCCTTTTGGAAAGTTGATATTATTGAAACTACCCCTCCCCTGGCCTTGGCTAGTCCAAGCATACAGAGACATGAAAATTGTCCATATATTTGAGTATTATATCTTTTTAGGGTAGATATGCGTCCCCATCCTACCTTCTCATCAACATTGACTTGTCCTGGACCCTAATTCTTGGGGCATGGTACTACTTCAGACACTCCTACTGCTGGTCTAGATGTCATTGCCTCCCTGGACTGCATGTATCCATCATCACTCAGAAAGAAGAGGGTGCCTGACATTCAAGCAAGGGACATATTCTCTCAATCATTTTATTTTAAAGAACAATTAGTCTTTTGGGAAGCCACATTGTCTTCTGGAATCTTCAGCACAACTTGGAATCAGTACAGAGGATTTCTAAAAGGAAGGTAAGAAAGTGTTGGTAGCACCCTTAAAGTTAGGAGTGTGCCAGTGCTACTTTCAGACACAAAAACGTGCACAATTATTCATCGGTATCCTTTGGTAACTGATCCTGGGACCAGAATCATTATATATATA